>NC_143580.1:173372627-173672627 GCF_048544385.1 Mastigoproctus giganteus
TGTATGTATATATAAATATAAATCTTTACTTATTATAGATGTTTGTGATTTTGTGTAATATTTAATAGTATATCTGTATTCTGTATCTTTTGTTAGGTGGGACTTGATAAATCAATTAAAAGCTTTGCTGTTCCTTTAGGCCAGTTGAAGGAAGAGATTTTAGTAAGTACCTCCGTGATTGTGTAGTAATGATTTCCTTAAAGAAAATCTAAGTAAATTTTATATTTATTTAGATGAAACAAATGTTATCCAAAAGAAATCTCACTTCTTGGGTCTAGAACTTTGCTGTTTAAGTTATGTCAAAAAAAAAAAAAAAAAAAAAAACTCAAATCACATGCTCAATGATAACTCATGTTTGATTTATATAAAAGTACTAAAATGTGCAGGTGAAGACATCAAAGACTGATGTTGGGATATCAAAGACATGGTGTCACACAGAGATAAACAGTGCAGAATTGGAATTTGGGGAGTACAATGTGTACAGAAAGGATGGGAAGGGAGGAGGGGTTATGCTGTTAGTTAAGAAACACAAAATATAAGGAAGTGCATTCAGTTGATATAGGTGGACGGTGCAGTGTGGAGTCAGTTTGGCATTGGCATAAGTGATGGAAAAAACCAAGAGTAGGAGTGTGTTATAGGCTTAATGAGAGAAATAGAGTGGGCCAGTAAATAAGATTGTCTTATAATGGGGATTTTAACTTCCTAGATAAAGGGAAGGGCTTTTGCTTTCATAAAGGTGACTACAGTGGTCCGAGAGTTTTTAAATTCTATACAGTGGGACTAACTGATGATCTTACCAACAGAAAATTCTAAATGGGAAGCATTCAAGGAATTAATCTTGGAAGCTACTAGGCTTTTCATACCAACTAAGAAATACTGTTCAAGATTTAAGCCCAAATGGATATCAGATGAACTAATGAGACTTGTGGCAGAGAAGAAAATTGCATGGGATGCATATAAATTATCAGATACCTATGGTAAATTATCAGACACACAGATGCCTGTGCTAGATATAAGATTCTGCAATCAAATCACAAAGGACGTTTGGCAAGCAAAGGCAGATTACTAGAAATCTGGCAAAACCCCAAACACATGTAAGCTCTAGAAGGAAAGCGTGAATCAGATTGGTTCACTTGATATCAGTGGTTCAATTCTTGAGGATTATGCTCAGGTAGCTGACAAACTGAATGAGTATTTGCATGTACACTCACGAATTCTGTAGGGAAGTGGAGGACAGAAGCTTATCAAACTCTAACAGGGAGTCAAAGCCAAGTGGAGGAGAAATTGTTGAAGTTAAACGTAAGGAAGGCACCTGGGACAGATGGGATCCATCTAGTCATATTAAAGGAGGCAACAAAGGAAGTAATTGGGCCCTTAGCTATGAGGGCATTCTTGGACTTAGGGGAAGTCCCCATGGATTGAAGATGTGCAAATGTATCCCCAGTTCACAAAGTGGATCGAAAGGTGACACGAGTAAATACAGACCTGTTAGTTTAACTTTTGTTCCAGAGAAAATAATGGAGTCACTGGTTAGCATTGCAGGATCATCTACACAAGGATCATCTAGAGTAGAAAACTTGCTTCTTGCCCTAATGGTAGCCAAGCATTCTGGTCTCTTGCCAAAGCTATTGGCCGCAACTTTTGCCCATCTCTGCTCCCACCTCTGTCCAAACCAGATGGTTCTGTTGTCACTTCAGCCAAGGATAAAGCTGACCTGCTAGCATCCCATTTTTCTTCCAGCTCATGTATTAATGATCTTGGTAAAACACCTCCCACCATTCCCAACACACTCCATTCAATGCCTCCTGTGGTCTTCCGTCAAAAGGATATCAGAAGGATTTTGATGAATCTTGATGCTAAGAAAGCTCCAGATCCTGATGGTATTTCTCCACTTGTTCTCAAAACCTGTGCTCCTGAACTTCTTCTACTCTTTCCTGTTTTTTTTCACTTTCTTATTCCAAAGGTGTTTTTCCTTCTGCTTGGAAATTTGCTCATATCCAGCCAGTTCCTAAAAAGGGTGACAAATCCCTCCCATCCAATTATCGTCCCATTGCAATTACTTCTACTCTTTCTAAAGTAATGGAGAAATCAATTAACCGCCAACTCTTAAACTACCTAGAAACCTTCTGTCTGATCAACGATCGCCAGTATGGATTCCATCAGTGTCGATCCACTGGTGATATTCTGGCTTATATTACCCATTTATTTACTAATTCAATGGAAAGGTTCGGTGAAACACCAGTAGTTGCTCTTGACATCTCAAAGGCTTTCGATCGTGTTTGGCATAAAGGTCTTCTAAACAAGCTTCCATCTTATGATTTGCCAACTGTTTTTAGTAATTGGTTATCCAGTTTTCTCTCTGATCGCTCACTGAGGGTGATGGTAGATGGCTCTCTGTCTTCTAACTTCTCCACTAATCCGGTGTCCCCCACTCTTTTCCTGTTGTATATTAATGACCTTCTTCCATTGACCGGAAATCCTATCCATAGTTTTGCCGATGATAGCACATTGCATTCCACTTTCAATCAGCTTCAACTTCTCGAAAATCTGCCACCAATTCCTTAAATGCCGATCTTCAGGTAATTCTCCAGTGGAGCAAAGAGAACTTAGTTGATTTCAACCCTTCTAAGTCTTGTTTTATATCTCGCAAAAAGGATTCTTCTGCTCCTATGCTTATCTTTAGGGACACTCTGATTTCTAGGCAAAATGATATATCTCTTTTGCCTCTCTTATACAGCTGCTCACTCTGTATAAATCGCAAATCCGCCCTGCCATGGAATATTGTTCCCACATCTGGGGTGGTGCCCCCAAAACCTCTCTCAGGCTTCTTGATTCCATTCAGAAGAGGGCAGTTAGGTTAATTAATGGGCAGTTAGGTTAATTAATGATTCATTTCTAACAGAGTCTCTCCACTCGCTTTCTCATAGACGTACTGTTTCTGCTGCATGCCTCTTTTACAGATACTTCCATGGGCACTGTTCTTCTGAATTGGCTTCTATAATTCCCCCTCTCTCTTTCAAAACAGTCCGAACACGTGCCACCACCAGCCAACATCCATTTACTATCCAACTTCAAACTCACAGAACCAACTTTTCATCTTCCTCGTTTATTCATTCAACTGCCGTTTTCTGGAACAACCTTCCTTCATACATATTTCCTGAAAATTACAATCTAGAGAAGTTCAAGTCCAATGTCAACAAATATCTTCTTTCGTCTTCTCAACCTCCAACCCAAGCACGGTACTAAGCACTATAGGTTCTAATACCTCTCGTCTTTGGGGTTCACATAAAAAAAAAACAAAAAAAAAAAAAACAAGACTTCGGTAATAATTCAGGCACAGCATGGATCTGTTAAGGGGAAGTCTTGTCTGACCAATTTGATTTGATACTATGATGTGGTCACAAAGGAATTGGATGCAAAAAAATAATTTTGATATATACTTGGATTTTAGGTAAGCTTTTGATACTGTTGCACATGGAAGACTACTGTACAAGTTGGAGCAGTATGGTATTAAAGGCAGGTTGCTACAATGGATAAAAGGATGGTTGAGTGGGAGAAGACAGAGTGGTAATCAATGGATGCTGTTCTTCATGGGGCTAATGTTATTAGTGGAGTCCCATATTGGGTTCCCATATTGGGCCCATTGTTCTTTTCTGTATTTATCAATGATATTGATGAAGTTATATCAGGATTAATGTCCCAAGTTTGCAGACGATATGAAGGTTGGTAGGGTTGTTAATGGTAGTAAGGACGGTACACTGCTGCAACAGGATCTAGAAAAGTTGAGCAGATGGGGCTGCATATGGGTAGCAGTAACCCCAGAGTAACATACCAACTGTGCATTATTACTCTCAGATCAGTGGAGAATGAAAAAGACTTCAGGGTAATTGTACAGTTAGATATGAAGTTCTATGAGCAATGTCACCAGGCTTCGAGGTTAACTAACTTTGCTAGCAGAGACAAGGTGAGTATTCCATTGACAATGCAATGGAATATTATTATAAATGGTGATATATGATGCAAGAAAGAAAGCTCATAAAGCATTAGCAAAAAAAAAAAAAAAAAAAAAAATTTCCATTTTCATATATCCATTCCCTCCAATAACTTGTCTAGTTCTTCCTTGAATTTATTTAAGCTATCAGTTTCCACAACAACGGATAGAAGTTTCTTCCAACGATCAACTACTTGCTGGCTGAAGGCAGGCCTCTGCACATATATCTGGCAACCAACCTACCTCAAATTGAATTTATCCCCCACCACCCAGGTGTAGCCTCAGCAATAGGAAGAATCCCACCAGTATTGAGCTTGCTCAATCCATTCAAAGACTGAAACAACTCAATCAGCAGTCAGATCACTTCTCAGGTGCTTCGTCTTCAGACACAACAGTTTGCAGAACTGAAATCTTCCTTGCTAAGACTACTCGTTTTTTCCCTTCACCAACCTTTTTTGCTCTTCTCTGAACCAATTCTGGCAGATCCTTATCCTTCCTGAAATAAGGCCTCCAGACCTGTATGCAGTAGTCAAGATGTGGTGTAACCATTGCCTTGTCAATGGAATAATCACCTCCTTGTCTCTGCCAGCAAAGTTCCTTTATATTACTGACAAAACCCGTTGAGCTGTCCTGGCAGCCTGGTTACATTGCAAGAATTTCATATCTGACTGTACAATTACCCCAAGTTTTTTTCATTTTCCACTACCCTGAGTAATATCACACAGTTGGTACGTTAATCTTGGGTTACTTCTGCCCATATGCAGTATTTTGCATTTAGCATTAGCATTTAGCATTAGTAGAGGCATATGATGCAAGAAAGCAAGCTTATTCAGCATCACCCAAAAAAAAAAAAAAAAAAAAACAACCACTACTCCCATTTCACCCCTCTGTTCGTTCGAAATATCTGTCCAGCTGAGCCTTAAATTTATTTAGGCTATCAACTTCAACAACAAGCGATGGGAGTCTATTCCACAAACCAACTGCCCGCTGGCTAAAGGCAAATTTCCGCACATCTATCTGACATCCGTCCTTCCTCAATTTGAATTTATGCCCTCTCAGGTGATTATTGTTAAAATGTTAAAATCTAACTGCCATTTCTCAGTCCATCTGTCTAATTTTTTTAGAACTTTTGCAGTAGCTTACCTTGATAACTGTGATTAACCAACATTTGTATCTTTTGCAAACTTAGACATTAAGCGTGATGTGCCTTAATCAGCATAGTTAAAAATATAGAAAACAGCAATGGGCCCAGTACTGAACTCTTGGGAACACATCTACTAATATTAGTCCCCGAAGAGCAGTGTCCATTAACTAATGTCTATCTTCTCCCACTCAATCATCGCTTTATCCAAAGCAGTAATTTGCCCTTAATACTACTGCTTCAATTTATATAGTAGTCTTTTATGTCAACAGTATGAAAAGCCTTCCTGAAATCCAAGTATCTCATATTAAAATTAATTTTTGCATCCATCTCCTTTGTTACTGCATCATGGTATCCAATCAGAATAAGACTGCCCATTAATAAATTTGTGCTGTGACTGCAGAATAATTGTATTCCTGTCGAGATGGTCCTGCATTATTTCTTTAACCAGAGACTCCATTATTTTCATTTGAACTGAATTTAAGCTAAGTGGTCTATAATTACTCGTCACCTTTTGATCCTCCTCTGTGAATTGGGGATACATTTGCACATCTTTAGTCCATATGGACTACTGCTGAATCAAAAGATGCTCTCATACTCATGGCATGGCTAAGGGTTTGCTTGCCTCCTTTTCTGCCTCCCTTTATATAACTAGATATATCCCATCTACTCCAGGTGCCTTTTTTATGTTAAGCTTCAATTTCTCTTCCACTTTCCTCTCAGTTATCACAAAATCATTTAGCTCCCTGTTGAAGTTTGATAAACTTCTGGCATCCCCTCTCCTAAACTTCCTCATGTATGAATGTATTGCAAAATATCTATTCAATTTGTCATCAACCTGAGAAGGATCAACCACAGTTAACCAATTGACATCAAGTAGCCCAATCGAGAAGTAGAGCTATAAAAATTCACAAAGTATTCATGTTTATATATAATGTGCCACATTTCAGGACCTGTGTTAATTTTCCTTAGAGCAGAGGCATCTAAACCTTTTTTTGGCTAGGGTGCCAAAACTGATAAAATGCCAAATGTCGTGGGCATCTGGTCGTGAGCTACAATAACAGTTTCTTATTAATTATACTTTTCTTTTTTTTTTTTTTTTTTTTTTTTCAAAATAAGATTTCCTTTTTGTTGATAAATCTTTACATTTACAAGAGTAATTAACGTATTAATTTTGCCATTATTAAGAATGGATATCTTTAAAATTCAGTGTGAAACTATATTTTGTAACATGCTCACACTAGTTTTAAGCTTGGGATTTGGTGAGAAGTTTGTATGTGTTCTGCCATGTCATGTGGCTGTAGGTGGTGCATTATGAAGGAAAAGGCTGCTTACAGGCTGAATGTGCCTGCCTTAGAGGATTAGTTTTGGCTTTGATTAAAACTGATCTCTACTTAACCTACTTATCTGATTAACCAATGCTTAACCCTTCCCTCTTTAAAACATATTGTCTGATGCCCACAGTGTACTGGAGTGTGCAATAAGCACCAGAGAGTGTGAATTAGGTGTGGGTGAGGCAACTGTAAAAAATTTAGAGTAAAAAAAATAAAAACATCTAGAAAAATTTTGCATGCATTGTTTGTTTCACAGGGGTTGTTAATTTCTCATTCAACTGAAGAAACCAAAATTAGAAAATAAACACTGTATTTTGGCTGTTGTTTATGTAAGAAAGATGAGGAACTCCAATCAGCCGACCGGGCTAGCCGGGTGGATAAAGTACCTGCTTAGCAACCCAAAGGTTGTGGGTTCGAATCCTGCTTCAGGCATGGATCAGAGTAGTGCAAAAACCTTGGGACGTGCATTATGGCCACAGAAGCCGATGTGCCAACAAATAACAAAAAAAAAAAAAAAAAAAAAACTCCAATCAGCAGGCCCATGAAAGCAGCATCAAAGAAAAAATCTTTGGTCTTCCATCAAGAGATTGATGGTATAGAAACTTTTATTAGAAAGTGATAGACTGTTGGTTAACTGTGGTTGATCCTTCTCAGGTTGCTGACAAATTGAATAGATATTTTGCAATACATTCATACATGAGGAAGTTTAGGAGAGGGGATGCCAGAAGTTTATCAAACTCTAACAGGGAGCCTCAATGTTAGAAAAAAGGTTATTCATATACTGAGTGTTAGAGGAGAGAGATTATCTGCTAATCAGCATGCTGCTCAAAAATTTATTCATGCACTGAGTATTAGGGGGAAGCGATTATTTGCTGATCAGCTTTCTGCTCAGAAATCTACAGAAGATTTAAGGTCATTCATCAACCGAGAAAAATTGATTGGACAGTAACTCTGCAATATGGACAGAATAGTTCTAGTATGTGTGCTGCAGAGTCTGGAAACTATAGACCTTAGAGGAGATTTGATTGGGGTGTATTAATCCATGAGAGGCAAAGTAAAATGGGTGAGTTCACCATTATGATTCTTGAGCTAGGGGCCATAAATAATTCAAATTAGGGGGAGGGAGGTTTCGACTGGTTTGCAGGAAGTTTTCTTTTAGCAAGTAAATTGTTAATTATTGGAATAAGTTGCTTCAACCCTTTTGTGGTTGAAGCTTACAGCATGGGAAGGTTCAAAGTTCATTCCTGGATAAATGTTTATGCAAGAAAGATGAGGAACTCCAATCAGCAGGCCCATGAAAGCAGCATCAAAGAAAAAGCTTTGGTCTTCCATCAAGAGATTGATGGTATAGAAACTTTTATTAGAAAGTGATAGATAGCTTCAATGTTAGAAAAAATGTTATTCATATACTGAGTGTTAGAGGGGAGAGACTATCTGCTAATCAGCCTGCTGCTCAAAAATTTGAGGAGGGAGTCAAATATTTGATTTATTATTATTATTTTTTCGTTTGGTCAGTGCAGCAAGGGGCTCAGGGCTTCTTTGTACAATATAGTTAATACTAAGTAATGTAACCACCACATGGCAGCGATAAAAAGTTCTCAAAATGGTACTGCCACAACAGAAAGGTGTGTGCGCGTGTGTGCGCCCGCATGTGCATGCGAGAGAGAGAGCAATTAAGTGTTATTAAAGATCAACATGAGAGCAGTGGACTCTCCTTTATGAGAAATAAACAGGACTGAGCTTTAGGATTGAAGTTAACTAAGTTTTCTTTGTCCCATTAGAGAATTACCTGGAGATAATTTAATGAATTGGTGATGGATATTTGAGAAGTTAAAGCTGTTTCTGTGGAGCAAGGTTTCTCAAACTGGAAGGTGGATATAGTGTGCTGTCATTGGCATAACTATGGATAAGATTTGTAATCAATGGAAGGAGGTCATTAATATACAAAAGGAAAAGAGTGGGAGAAAAAAACAAACCTTGCAACACTGCTAGAGAAGTTAGAAAGCATAGAGCTATCTACCAATTAGTGGAGAGATTAAAACATTGTCATCGTGGAGAAGTTAGAACACAGCCATCAACCAATACTTGCAGTGAGAAATCAGAGAGAAAACTGGATATCCAATTACAAAAAAAAACATTTGGCAATTCATAAGTTGGGAGCTTGTTTAGAAGAGCTTTATGCCAAAGACAATCAAATGCCTCAAAAATGTCAAGAGCAATTCCTTGAGCATCAAATTTTACAATCAAATTTGTACAAAGATGAGTAACGTATGGAAATCTTTCTAACGGTTACAGTTACCAGATGTCCTGAATTTTGAGGATAGTTCCTCAGAATAGTAATAGCCAGCCATATAGTGCAAGTAAGCTACGGGCTTTTGCTTCCCTGGCTGGGTGGGTGTGAGGGTAGACAAGAAATTATAGATTATTTGCTTCCCTCCTCACATGGGTAACTATCCAGTTGATCTTTGAATTAATTTAAACTGTCAGCGTCAACTACTTGCAAGGGCGACTTGTTCCAGCAATCGACAACTTTCTGGCTAAAAGAAAATTCCTACAATCTAATCTAACCTCACCCCTGTAATTTGAATTTATGACCCCTAGTTCTGAAATTCTTTATAGCAACGAGAAATCCACCTTCATTCATTTTACTAATCTTTCTCAGAGCCTTATAAACCTCAATCGGGTCACCTCTCAGGTGCTTGGTTGCTAAGCTTGGCAGTCCACATATACAAAGATCTTTTCTCATATGGTTGCCTTTTTGCCAATCTCACCATGTGAGTTTCCTGACTTTGGATCCTTTCAAGAAGCGCAATGTCTTTTATCAGATGAGATCTCCATACTTGAACAGTATTCCAAATTAGTACTTGAATTAGTATTCTAAATTTGGTCTTGCAATTGTCTTATACATTGAGACTGTGATATCTCTACAGGATAATGATCAATAAATTATTGATAGGACACCATGGTCTTTCCTGGCTGCCTGTTTACACTGCACAAGAAACTTCATATCTCCTTGTATTATAACTCTCAGCTCTCTTTCTTTCTCCACTGTTTTTTGATTCAAAACCTGCCCTGTATAATTTATTTTGGTGTTGCTATTCCCAAAGTGTAAGACCTTGTATTTTTGCTGCGTTAAAACAAAGCTGCCAATTTTCCGACAATTTTTGCAGCCTGTTCAAGTCACCCTGAAGGAGTGCTGCTTGGTACTGATCATTAACTACTTTACCAAATCTTTGTCATCTGCAAATTTTGACATCAAGCCTTCTATCCCATTATCGATGTCATTTATAGAAAATCAGAAACAACAGTGGTCCAAGAACCGTTCCTTGGGCGGCCCACTTCTGACTTTACACCAATCTGAAGAATATCCATTAATCGCAACCCTCTGCCTTCTGCCCTGCAACCAGCCAGCACTCCATCTTAGAATTTTTCCAGTAATCCCAACATATTCCAACTTATACAATAACCTCTCCTGAGGGATTAAGTCAAATTCCTTGAAAGGTAAGGTAATCAGCAGCCATTATCAATCCACTGCGCGATGGAAGCCTCTTCAACAATTCATGTGGAGGGAACTGGACCATAATCTGCCACTCTGGTCTAGTGCGGGACGGCAGATTGACTGTATTTAGCAGTCAGGGGCTTGAACCCTGGTCTATTCAAAGAGTGTGTGTGCTACTGCACTCCCATTTAGCTACAGAGGCCACTCAAATGCCTTAATAAAATCCAAATAATGTCAGAATTATTCCCTACATCCTCCTCATGAGTAACTGTGTCAAAATAGTTTATTAAGTTAGTTAAACATGATTTTCCCTTAATAAAACCATGTGTGTTATTAAGAATGCCATATCTATCTAAATGTAAATGGATTTTACTCTTAATAGTTATTCTAAGGGGGATCAGAAGGCAACTTGAGAAATTACAGACTAGTTAGCTTAATGTTTGCTTCGGGGAAAATAATACAATCACTGGTTAGAGAAGTAATGCAGGACCACCTGGACAGGCATGTAATTATATTGCAATCACAGAATGGATTTGTTAAGGGGCAGTCTTGTCTAACCAATCCCGCAACCATTCTTCCTCAATTTGAATTTATGCCTTCTCATGTGTGTAGTCTGAGTAAAGGCGCCTCCGTAGCCAGGTGGGAAGGAGCAGCAGTGTGTAGCACACTCTTCTTGATTAGACCGGGGTTCGAGCCAGTCACCACCAAATACGCAGGATGTGGAAAGGTCAGGGAATGACCACCACATATCCCGGAGCAATATGGCCTTAGTTGCTAATGCTCCTGAAAACCAAATAACAAACAAACAAACAGTCTGAGTAAGAGGAAGAATACCATTGAGCTTCTTTAATCCATTCAGAGCCTTAAACACCTCCATCAGATCAACTTGCAGATGCCTAGTTTCCAGATGCTGCAGTTTGCAGAACTAAAACTTTTCTTGATAAGGCCACCCTTTTTATTCTCCTTACTAATCTTGTTGCCCTTCTCTGCACCCAATCCAGCAGTTCTACATCCTTCTTAAAATGAGGTTTCCAAATTTGCAGGCAGTATACGATGTGGCTTGACCATTGCCTTATACAATGGGATAATCACCTCCTTATCCCTACTAGCAACATTCTTGTATATCATACTTAAAACATTATGAGCTGTCCAGGCAGCCTCTCTTCACTCTGCTCAGAGAACTTCATATCTGACTGCACAATTGCCCCTGCTACCCTGGGGGCACCTACGTAGCCAGTTGGGAAGGAGCAGCAGTGCATAGACCGGGGTTTGAGTCCATCACCACCAAATACGGAGGATGCAGAAAGGTCAGGGAATGACCACCGCATATTCCCGGAGCAATATGGCCTTAGTTGCTAATTCTCCTAAAAACCAAATAACAATAACAAGCTACCCTGGGTTTAGTACCACATAGTAAGCATGTTAATCTGGGACTACTGCTATTCATATGCAGTACCTTGTATTTGTAAACGTTAAACTTCAACTGCCGTTTCTCAGCCCATCTACTCCTAATTGTCATCTTATGCTTAATCAGTTTTAAGCTAACTAACTTATGGACATCTCCAAACATTTATGACTGAACAGTAGTACTATTTTTTAAAAATGTAAATAATATTTCAATTTGCTAAACATAAACAGATGACACTAAACATAGTTACAGAAAATGTGTATACTATATATAATGTCAGTTATAAATGCATGCATACTACAGTATCAGAGGAGGGATTATCAATAAATATGCTTCAGACACTGCGCCTCCGTAGCCAGGTGGGCAGGAGCAGCAGTGCATAGTATACGCTTCTTGATTAGACCGGGGTTTGAGCCCGTGACCACCAGATATGGAGGATGCGGAAAGGTCAGGTAATGACCACCGCATATCCCCGGAGCAATATGTCTTTAGTTGCTAATGTTCCTAAAAACCAAATAAAATAACAGCTTCAGACACACACACACACACACACACACACACACACACACACACACACACACACACACACACACACACACACGCGTATTCATACAGAATTATAACAAGGAATGTACAATCTTTATATCAATTTATATGCCATTTAGATTTTAATAATGTCTCGATTTACCGGGATCAGTTTAAACTGGGAAGCGGATTAACCGGGACACTTCAAGACCCCAATTTAAAAAAAAAAAAAAAAAAAATCAACCAGAAATCATAAAATTCAAGTAATATACCTAGAATGTTTATACCTATTCTAGGTATAAACAGATGTTTTGCAAGTCGTAAATAAGTGACAAGCAGGGCATTATAAAGTTGTCATTGGGAAATTATTATCTTGCAACCCCCATTGTCTTCACACCCGATGTTCAAAAAAGGGAAAGAAAAAAAAAGAGAGAGGGAGAGAGAGAAATGTTTAGTTTGTTGCTTCGATTGTTCTGTTTCGTCACACTGCAAAGAGAAAAATTGTTTCCTTATTTATGTCAGGGATAACAAATTTTTTTCTTCAGAAATCGCGAAAATGATGGGTAAACGCAAATGAGTTGTGCTTTCAATTAAACAAAAACTTGAAATTATTCAAAAGTTTGATTTGAAAGTGGTGCATCCATTAAATCTATAACAAACCATTATAATGTTGGTGACCAAACCATATGCAACATTGTAAAAAATAAAGGGAAGCTATTAGATTTAAAATCAACATCGAAAAAAAATAAAGGGAAGCATCGTATTTGACACGCAAGTAGTGCGTGGTAAGTTTTTTTTATCTATCGCCATATTTTTTACGTAGGTTGCTGAACATTATTGGATCTACTAGTAAGTCCCAACTTACGTAACTTCAAACTTCGTTAATGTTTTTTCACTCAATTTTTTTTTCTTTTCTAGGATTGTAAAATTTAAAACAGAATAATAATAAGCAATCAATAAAGACGATCACGGCTTGCACAAGCGAGATATGGAGTTACAAGCTTAAAAATAAGAAAGAAGAGAAGATTTTTCAAATTAATTTAGGTTTTTTTTATATGGCTGAAGATTTCAGTGAAGGCGACACACATTTCACCATAATCACGTAAAATCCCACAGAATTCCAGCTATCGGTATTATTGCAAATGCAATGTGAATGAGTTTACTACCCGTTTATAATAAATTGCAGTAACAGAAAAGCCCAATAACCCGGAATGTGCAAATTGTTTTTATTGTTTTATGGTAGTTGACCTCCAGAAAGGTGTTTTTGTAAAATGTGAGCTCGTGTGGGGTGATAATAGTGAGCCTTAACCTTGTGAAATTTTTTACATAAAATTTCATTTTGACTGTTATCATGGTGCCGACTAAGAGAATAAGCGACAGCGGTACTAGTAAATCTATTAAAAAACAAAGAAAAACAAAAAAAAAAAGGAAAGCGATTGATTCGAATCAAAAAATTAAAATAAGGATGTTTGAAAATTGTCAAACATGAACAAGTATCGCCCGGAATTAGATTTGTCAGTTTCAACAGTGAACACAATAATAAAGGAAAAAGACAGAATACGAGAAGCTATGAGAACCAAGACTACGAAATACATATCAGTTTTTACTGTACAGTTTCTTCCTTTAATGTTTTCTTTTCGTATGTGCCACTCCAACAACTTCACCGCTGTCCCCAGATAAAGTTTTTCATTGAATTAATAAAAATATATAACTATTTTTCTTCATTCTTCTGAGGATATTATGTGGTTTTTGTAATTTTGGCACATCACTAATATACGATTTATTGGATGATTGTTTTCTGCAGCAGCATGTTTGAGAGGCAACCAGAGAGGGTAATACTCTTGATATGGTTATCAGCAGTGATCAGTCATGTATTAAGAATTTGCAGATAAAGGAACCACTATATGGCAGTGATCACAGTGTACTGATGTATTTACTTAAAGATATAATTACCGTCAGGGGTAAAGGAAAGGGTTTTTGCTTTCGGAAAGGTGAGTACAGTGGTCTCAGACAGTTTTTAAATTCTGTAGAGTGGGATCAACTGACGATGTTACCAACAGTAAATTCTAAGTGGGAAGCATTCAAGGAATTAACCGTGGATGCTACTAAAAGTTTCATACCCATTAAGAAATATTGTTCAAGGTTTAAGCCTAAATGTTTATCAAATGAACTAATGAGACTCGTGTCAGAGAAGAAAAATACATGGGGGATGCATATAAATTATCAAGCGACTCAGAAGCTTGTGGCAGATATAAGCTAGTCTGTAATCAGGTCACAAAGAGGTTAGGCAGGCGAAGGCAGATTACGAGAAATCTTTGACAAAATATGCTAAGAAAAACAGCAAGGATTTCTTTACTTATATATACTCTAAAAGGAAGGGGATGAATCTGATTGGTCAACTTGATATTGATGGTTCGACTGTTGATGATCCTACTCAGACAGCAAACAAACTGAATGAGTATTTTGCATCGACATTCACACATGAGGAGTTATTAAGGTTTGAAAATGGCAGAAGGTTATCAAATTGTAGCAGGGTGCTTAACGATTTTATAATAACTGAGAGCAAAGTGGAGGAGAAATTGTCGAAGTTAAACATAAGAAAGGCACCTGGGGTGGATGAGATCTATCGAGTTATATTAAAAGAGGCAGCAAAGCAACTAAGCGAATCCTTGCCATAATTATGAGAGCATCCTTGGACTCAGGGGAGGTCCCCATGGACTGGAGATGTGCAAATGTATCCTCAATTAACAAAGGGGGATCGAAGGGTGACACGAGTAATTACAGACCAATTAGTTTAACTTCTGTTCCGGGTAAAATAATGGAGTCACTGGTTAAAGATGCATTGCAGGATCATCTAGAAAAGACTGCAGCAATAATTCAGACACAGCATGGGTTTTCTAAGGGAAAGTCTTGTCTGACAAATTTGATAGGATATTATGATGTGGTTACAAAGGAACTGGATGCAAAAAAAAATTTTGATATATATTTGGATTTCAGGAAAGCTTTTGACACTGTTGCACATGCAAGACTATTGTACAAATTGGAGCAGAATGGTATTAAGGGTAAGTTGCTACAATGAATAAAAGGATGGTTGAGTGGGAGAAGACAGAGGGTGGTAATTAATGGTTGCTGCTCTTCGTGGACTAATGTTATTAGTGGAGTCCCACAGGGTTCGGTTTTGGGTCCACTTGTTTTGTATATTTATCAATAATATTGCTGAAGGTATATAGGCTTAGTGTTGAAGTTTGCAGATGAAACAAAGTTTGGCAGGGTCGTTAATGACAGTAATGGCAGTGTGCTACTACAACATGATCTAGAAAATTTGGGCAGATGGGCTAAGAAGTGGCAACTGAAGTTGAACCTTGACAAATGCAAAGTACTGCATATGGGTAGAAGTAACCCCAGAGAAATGTACCAGCTGTGTGGTACTACACTTAAGGTGGTAGAAAATGAAAAAGAACTGGGAGTAATAGTGCAGTCAGATATGAAGTTTTCTGAGTAATGCAGACAGGCTGCCAGGTTAGATCATGGGGTTTTGTCAATGATATATAGGAATTTTGCTAGCCGGGAAAAGGAGGTGATTATCCCTCTGTATAAGGCAATGGTCAGGCCACACCTTGAGTACTGCGTACAGGTCTGGAGGCCTTATTTTAGGAATGATGTAGATTTGCTTGAGCATGTACAGAGACGGGAAACAAGTTTTGTGAGGGGAATGAAGGGATCCTCTTACCAAGAGAGGCTTAAGTTTTGCAAATTGCAGTGGCTGGAGACTAGGCACATTCGTGGTGATCTGATTGAGGTGTATAAGGCCTTGAATAGGTTCAGCATGCTGAATTCTGATGGGATCCTTCCACTTGTTCAGATTACGAACCTAAGGGGGTATAAATTTAAATTAAGAAAAGACAGATGTAGAATAGACGTGCGGAAATTTGCCTTTAGTCAGCGGGTGGTTAATTGCTGGAACAAACTTCCATCTGTTGTGGAAGTTGATAGGTTAAATAAATTTAAGGAGGAACTGGACAGGCATTTGGAGGGAATGGTGTGATTTTTTTTTTTTTTTTGGCTGATGCTGCATAAGTTCATACACTTGCTTTCTTACGTCACATTCCACTACTACTACTATTACGAGCAATATTTTATTAGTCATTCCCCGGTTACGTAAAACCCGACTTAGGTAAGAAGTCCTGAAACGTATGTCGGGAACTTACTGTATTTTTGGATTAACCAGGAACTCGATTATCCAGGATTTTTATTTTACCATGTATCCGGGGAAAAAAAAGTTACTCGCACGTAATAACAAATATCACTAAGATTTGGTTTTGTCACTGTTAAAATTTGTCAAGCATCTGATGAGCGGTATGTATGCTCTCTCTCTCTCTCTCACACGCACACACACACACACACACACACACACACACACACTGCTTTCTGCTGTAATTGTACCATTTTGAGAACTTTTTTATCCCTGCAATGTTTGTTTGTTTGTTATTTGGTTTTTGGGAGCATTAGCAACTAAGGCCATATTGCTCCGGGATATGCGGTGGTCATTCCCTGACCTTTCCGCATCTCCGTATTTGGTGGTGACGGGCTCGAACACCGGTCTAATCAAGAAGCGTGTGCTATGCACCGCTGTTCTCTGCAATGTAGCAGTTACATTACTTGTTATTAGCTATATGGTACAAAGAAGCACTGGCCTTTTGCTGCACTGGACAACCAAAAAAATAAAATAATAAAATAATAAACTATCTTTTTGACTTCCTCCTCATATAGGTATTTATCCAGCTGAACTCTGAATTTTCCCAAGCTGTAAGTCTCAGCCACCCATAAAAGCAACTTATTCCTCTAATTAACAATTTGCTAGCTTAAAAAAAAAAAAATATATATCCTTCAATCCAGTCTAAACTTTCCTCCTCATAATTTGAATTTATGGCTCCCAGTTCAGGAATCATAACAGTGAAATCAGCCTCATTCATTTTATTTTTGCCTCTCGTAGCCTTATGTACCTCAATCAGATCTGCTTTAAGGTTTCCAAGCTCTGCAGCTCATATATTTGAAGTTTTTCTTCACATGGGCACCCTTTTGCCAATCCCATCAGACACACAGCCCCATCTTGGACCCTTTCAAGAAGCTCAGTCTTTCTTGAGCTTCTTGAAAGGGGCCAAGAAAAGCCCACTATAAGACCATACTTGGAATACTGCATCCAAAGCTGGATGCAGTATTCCAAGTATGGTCTTACATTGGCCTTGTACAGATGTATTATGATCTCCCTATCTCTACAAACATGTTTGATAAATCATTGATAGGACACCATGGACCCTCCTTGCTGCCTTGTCTACACTGCTTCAACTTTGTCTGATCTTATTGTAAATCCCAAAGCCTCTTTCATATTGTAAGTCCCAAACCTCTTTCTTCCTCTCTGTTTTTAGTTCAGTCCCACCAAGAGTGTAATTATTTTGGGATTGCTGTTTCCCCATGTAAGATCTTATATTTTGCTGTGTTAAAAGATAGCTGCCACTTTTCTGACCATCTCCGAAGTCCATCTAAGTTGCCCTGAAGAAGCTACTTTTGGTCTTTAAATTCATACAGTTTTCTTTAAATCTACCCAGTTCTGGAATTTAATTGTCAAACCTTATTAATCATAAAATATATTAGGCTATACTTATAAAATGTCATTTTTTCCTGTCTTTTCCAAATTTAAAAGAACTACATTTGAATCAATTTTTTTCAGATACTTATGTATATGTGTATTTTCCTTTATTCTCAGACTTTTTTCCACTTTCCTTCAAGTATTTCAATATCCTACAACTATTTCACTAACTGGAATTTTTTTCATGCATGATCCAAGCAGTATGGGGATAAGCATTATCTGAGGATGAACTAATATCTCACCAAATACAGCAAACCTTTCTGGATGAAGATTTTCTTGTATGGTGTATTTTTTTTCTCTGACAATGTTAAACATCATTGATAACTTGTCAGTGGTGCATGACAATGTGATAAAGCTAGTTTTTCATCTCAGTAATGAGTCTATTCAGAAACTCTGAATAGACTCATTACTGAGTCTATTCAGAGTAGCTATAAAATGCTACTGTTTACCTACTCACTGAGATTGTTTGATGACATCAATTCCTGGAACCCACTTTCCAAGCTTAGACACTTTTTTCAAGTATCACAAGTGGCAGTGATTATTAATATGGGTCAAAGCGAGTTCCTCAACAATTACAGCAGAAGTGAAATTATAGTAATCTTATAATACCGTGATAAATCTGACTAAAATTGAATAGCAAGTGCTTAAAAAACTATTATAATAAGATTATAATACTATTATTTATACTATTATTATAAGATTACTATAATTTCACTATTGTCAAACTTATAAGATAATTTTAACGTCATAATCAACACCTTATCTGCACCGGGTCAATATCCTTTTATATATTTCTAATCTCATGACGTTCTATTTAACGAAAGTCCCTTATAACGACTATTGGCATCACCAGTCTTTTTTTCACTTGCGTCCTTTAACCTCTTTACGACAACCAGGGATTGGAGATCTGCATTTCTACTTCCTTGCGCTTATTTAAAATCTGTTTAAAATATTTTCACCCCATTCTCCGCCTTAGTTCTTTTTAATGCACCTTCCAACCTAAATTTAACCCCCATCTACTAATAAATTTATTGCAGATTTATACAAGGTGAGTACCGTTTTTTAAGCACTTGCTATTCAATTTTTTACAGCAGAAGGTAATTTGTGTGTGGCTATCAGCAAGTTTTCCCCGAACTGAACAGCTTTGCCAGAACATGCCTTATTGGGAAAATTGTAGTTGTGAGATCAGAACATCTGAAACCACTGCTGATGACTTGAGAAGTTCAGCTTTTGGTTGACATTTCTGCACATTTAGAATTTCCCCATGACGTACATATTGAATGTTTTTCCTGGCTGCAGTTACTTTACTTCTTTACTTAAATTCATTAAACATTATATTACTAATGCATTATTTTGAATACCTTCATCTTGTTTTTAACATTGGAAATAAAAGTTCTATTAACTGATTAAAATTCTATACATAGACTGCTGACTAACATCTAAACAAATTTGCGCAGAAATATTCCATGATGCATGTATCGAAATATATAAATAAGAAAAGTTAAGGAGCATATGTTTTATTGTGTGTGTGTGTGTCAGAACATATTTAAAATTTTCTATTTTCGTTTTAAGAGTGTCAGGACTTCATTAGAAGAGGTGCTTTTGTCAGCTAAGAAAAAGTTGGAGGAAAGGGAAGAAATTCAATTTAAAAAGGTACATTTGTTTTATAAAATTCAGTGTTTTGAATATTATCTCTAGCTGCCCAAAATTATGTTCATACCTGCCAGCTCTTCATATTTGGTTGAAGTTTTACAGTATTTAGGACATCTGTGTTACATCCCACCACACAAACCTGTGCAAGTCATTGTGCAAAAAAAAAAAAAAAAAAACACATCCAATAATTGGGGAAGTGCTTTCCATTTTCTTCTGATTTTTAGTCCAGTTTGTGTTTTTAAATACGTACATTTTTTTTTTTCTTCAAATTACAGACCTATTGAATTTAATGATGCTTAACCCTTTTGTTAGTATGCATATATCTCTGTTTTGAACAATGTTTCAACACAGTATGAACATGTAATCTCTGTATATGTGCAAGTTATATTGAAAATTTACAGAGATGTGTTGTTGTCTTTTAATTTTTGTGTTTATAAGAAATAGCAGTGTTTTTATATTTATAGTTTTAGAAATTCGCATAGGAAGGTACAACTTTTCAATGAGATTCAAGATGATTGCATGCAAGCTGCAATTGAGAAATTCTTGGGAATTCAAATCTAGAAGTTGAAACAAAATCAAATAATGCATACGTAAATGTAGAGGATATTACTTCATTGCGAAAAGAAAGTGACAGTGAGGTTTTATTTTTTTTAATTGAAATTTTGGTTTTATTTTTGAGTTTCTCATTCTGCCATTTGACTATAAAATCAAAATAAGGAAAATAAATATTTAAAAACATGTCGGTATGCAGTTTTCCAATATTTTGCAAATTTCTAGATTTCTCAAAAAAACTCACTCTGTGTGGCTTACATTCCATCTTGCTGAACTCACTTTTAATGTGCCTAACACCAAATTTTAACCAAAGGGTTAAAAGCATTAATGTTGTTATTATTATTACTAGCCATATAGTGCAAGGCAGCCCAAGTCTTATGCTTCACCAGCTAAAAATAATTTCCGAGGTACCCTGAGAGAGAGAGAGAGAGAGAGAGAGAGAGAGAGAGAGAGAGAATATCACCAAGAAAGAAAAGAATGATATCTAACTCAGGACCTTGGGTGTGCCAAGCCCATACTCACCAGATGTGAGCCCCTCAGGTAGCTCTGCTTGAGTTTAGCCTATGTATACTTACTGACCATATGCTGGTATTATTATGTGTTACATCGGTAAGTAAAAAAATGTTTGGTCTTTCTATGCATACGTTTTGAAAGGTATGTTTATATATTTGATTTTTGTAATAAAATTGAGAGTTTAGCGCACCATCATTATTATCAGGTAGTTATTTGTTCTTAAAAGGTTAGGTTAATGGAAATAACTGTTTAATTTTTTAATGGAATTTGTAAAAGAAAAATAGGATCCTTTGAATTTCTCTGATGACTGTGCTGTGGTAGTTGGTTTGTGTACATTGGCAAGTTGCACCATAGTAAACTTCAACCAGATTGTGAAACAAAGATTTTACATTATCCAATAATATGTGATTGTAAATAAAGCAAGCAAAGAAATTTAAAATACAGTTAATCTATAATTTCCTTCTCTCTGTTTCCTTATATAGACTTGATAATGGATACTAAACTGGATCCAAAACATTACCATTATGTTGATAAAAATTAGTTTATTGTACTAGATATAACTGTTTAATTTGTAGTTCTAAACATAGTGTTACTTTATTTTAATTATTCAACTTATTCCATATTATGTCTTTCAACTCTCATATTAGATGACTCTTTAGTAACATTATGGACAGATTATTTTGCTGTAGTCACTACTCCCTCTTTAAGAAAGAAAAGTGAAATTGTTTTCTTAACCTGGGGTGGGGGGGAGGGATAATGGTGTGAGAAACATTATCTCTGCACATTTATTTTTTACGAAATCTTTTGGTTACCATAATTTGAGTTCTTGTCATTTTCAGTGCCTAATGAATCATGAGAAATAAAAATATAGGGGGTAGGAAAGCATAAAGAGTACTGAAGGTGGAAAGCAGCTTTTTGCCTTCTTCAGTACTCTTTATGCTTTCCTATCCCCTATATTAGTTTACCGAACGCAATACCTGAGATGCCCCTTTTCTGCTTTAAAACACTTTCCTCGCTTTTACAAAGTTCAGCGAATATATACCGCTACTTTGCTAGCTTCAAGAACAATATTTCACAGTTCCACATAAGGACTACAAACCAATCATTAAAAATCGCTGTCTAACCCAATGGCAAGAACTCTGGAAAAAAACAAACATGGAATAAATTATATGAAATAAAACCAAAAGTTGAGCACTGGAAAACTAGCATAAGGAAATCAAGGAGAGAAGAAGTTGTTCTGACCAGATTGCAGATAGGCCATACACATTTCACAAATGGTTATCTATTACGTGCAGAGGAACCCCCATGATGCCAAGTATTCAATACTATCCAAACAGTTAAACATATACAGGATGTCTCAAAAATATTGGTACAAATGTTTAGGGGAGGTAGATAACATCAAAAGGAATGCGAATCGTATAGGAACCCATAACCGGAAACGTCACGGGAAAGTAATAGCAGAGGCACAAGAAGCAGAAATGACACAAGACAGTAATTAATGGCAAACATTTATTTGGCATAATATTAACAGTGGAGTACGAGATGGATGCATTTCGTGATGTTACAACGGATGCTCAAAGGTTCCACCATGAGACGCAATGCATGCGTGACACCGACGCAGCATGGATTGGCGGACACGGTCGAACACACCTGGAGTTACTTTGACAGTAGCAGCAGCAGCGCAGACGAGTCTCGGCACAAGATCCATTTCTGTCTCCACAGGCGATTCATACATGATAGATTTGAAGACCCCCCACAGAAAGAAATCAAGGCTTGATAAATCAGGTGAGTGTGGGGGCTAGGCAGCAGGTCCACCTCGGCCAATCCATCGACGCCCAAAACGCCTGTTCAAATGGTCACAAACACACCTTCCATAATGGGCAGGCGCCCCATCATGTTGAAAACAAATGTTGCGTCTCACATTTGCTAGAACATCGTCAGTAACAGAAAGGATCTACAGAAAGGATAGACAGGATTAGAAGGGGGGAGGGGTTATGCTATTAGTTAAGAAACACATAAAAACCAAGGAAGTGAAGCCAGTCGACATCGCTGGACAGTGCAGTGTTGAGTCAGTTTGGTGTGACATAAGCATTGGGAGATCAAAATTGAGAGTAGGAGTGTGCTATAGGCCTAATGATTCTGATGAGTATAATAAGGAACTGTACAGGGAAATAGAGTGGGCCAGTAAATCAGAGAGTCTTATAATGGGAGATTTTAATTTCCCAGATATTGACTGGAATTTGGGGGCTGGTTACTCACACACTAGCAGGGCTTTTGTGGATTTATTGGATGATTGTTTTCTACGTCAGCATGTTCGGGAGGCAACTAGAGGGAGTAATACTCTTGATTTGATTATCAGCAGCGATTCTTCTTGCATTAAGAATCTGCAGATAAATGAACCACTAGGTGGCAGTGATCACAGTGTGCTGAAGTGGGATTTACTCAAAGAGGTAACTACCATTAGGGGTAAAGGGAAGGGTTATTGCTTCTGTAAAGACGACTACGATGGACTGAGACAGTATTTAAATTCTATACAGTGGGACCAACTGATGATGTTACCAACAGCAAATTCAAAATGGGAAGCATTCAAAGAACTTATCTTGGAAGCTACTAGGCTTTACATACCAACTAAGAAATATTGTTCAAGGTTTAGGCCAAAATGGATGTCAGATGAACTAATGAGGCATATGGCAGAGAAGAAAAATGCATGTGATACTTACAAATTAACACATGACACAGAAGCCTATGATAGATTCAAGTTGATATGCAACCAAGTTACAAAGGAGGTTAGGCACGCGAAGGCAGATTACGAGAAATCCTTGGCAAGGGATGCAAAGAAAAACAGCAAAGAGTTCTTTACTTATGTAAACTCTAGAAGGAAGGGGATGAATCAGATTGGTCCACTTGATATTGATGGGTCAACTGTTGATGATCCTGCTCAGGTAGCTAACAAACTAAATGAATATTTTGCATCGACATTCACACATGAGGAGTTATTCAGCAAGGGGAATGCCAGAGGTGTATTCAACTCTAGCAGTAAGCTACAGAATCTTGAAATAACTGGGAGTAAAGTGGAGGAGAAACTGTTGAAGATAAACACAAGAAAGGCACCCGGGGTGGATGGGATCTATCCAGTCATATTAAAGGAGGCAGCAAAGGAAGTAAGCAAACCCTTAGCCATAATTATGAGAGCTTCCTTGGACTCAGGGGAGGTACCCATAGACTGGAAATGTGCAAATGTGACCCCAATTCACAAAGGAGGATCAAAGGCTGACACAAGTAATTATAGACCTGTGAGCTTAACTTCTGTTCCAGGAAAATTAATGGAGGCACTGGTTAAAGAAGCACTGCAGGATCATTTAGACAAGACTTCAGTTATAGCTCAGACACAGCATGGTTTTGTTAAGTGGAAGTCTTGCCTGACCAACTTGATTGGTACTATGATGCAGTCACAAAAGAGCTGGATGCAGGAAATAACTTTGATATTTTATACTTGGATCTTTTTTTTTTTTTATGTAAACCATTAGGGCAAGAAGCAAGTTTTCTACTCTTAGCCTGTTCAAACTCTAGTATGGACTGATTAATAACTGCTTTACAATTGTTGCGAGCTTTGGTGTAGGCAGAAAATGAAACTGAAGAATTAGAAACAAGCCAATTACGATATGCAACATTCTTCTCTTGGACAGCCTTAGCACATTTATTGGAAAACCAAGGTTTAGTTAAAGGACGAGGGCGCTGAATCTCTTTAAAAGTTACAGCTGACAGTTACAGGCTCCGCAAAAACGATAAGTGTTTGCCTTTTATTTACATGATTGTTATTTTATATTGTACTTAATACGTAGTCATATAGTTATAGTTACGCTGGTTATTTTTTATTTTTAATTTAGATAAAGAGTTTTTGTGGATTTTACTTACGATAGGTAAAACCGTTATTTCGTTCCATTTTGTAGCCATTGTTTTTGGATATAGTGGTAGGGAATTCAAATTTTTTAATTGAGGTAGCTAGGTAGCTCTAACGCATAATTATATAGTAATACGCTTCACTGTTTCTATTTAATAGTTTCTATTCAAATACTATTGATATTTAATTTATTGATTTTATTAATTTAAACTACCATGCCCCAGACTAGAGCAGCAAAGCAACGGGCACAAAGTGGCAGGAGTGCTGTGAATCGGGGGAGAACTGAGGGGGGCAATTCTCCAACGCATCACAGCCTAAAAAAATGTGCAACTTGTGAAATGTTTGCCGAACTCTCTGGAACGGAACATGATATTGCCATGGGGGATGTCTTTGTGTGTGCGCGATGTAAGGAGTGTAAGGAAATCAGGCGACAACTCAGCGTTGTTAT
The DNA here is from genome assembly GCF_048544385.1 of Mastigoproctus giganteus. Lineage (NCBI taxonomy): Eukaryota > Metazoa > Arthropoda > Arachnida > Uropygi > Thelyphonidae > Mastigoproctus > Mastigoproctus giganteus. Next base: position 173,397,240 of record NC_143580.1, read on the forward strand.
GGGCCTATATGAGAGTTTGAAGGACAAGGTGGATGCCCTCGAAAGATCTAAATTGAGGGGCCCATCAGGCTCTCAGCTGCCCAACTCAACGCCAGAGCTCACTCCTGGGCATCAGGCAACACAGCGGCAATCTCCAAAGCAGAATGCGCTGGTCCCAAAGGAACTAGTTATAGTTGGTGACTCTATTGTCAGGGAGACGGGGAACATATTTTGTAAAAAGGATAGGTGGAACAGGACCAGGGTATGTCTGCCAGGGGCAAAGGTTGATGACGTTGTAGAACAGATATCATCTTTCAAGGGCACAAAAGGTGATATAGTTGTACACGTTGGCACTGATGATATTAAGAGTAGGACGCCGGCGGAATTACTCAACAAGTACAGGTCACTGTTGAAAAAAAGCCGTGAAATAGGGTTGAATTTGAAAGTGTCTGCAATTCTGCCCAGACACGATAGGAGGGAGTATATGATGAGAGCCTTGTCGATCAATTCGGCCCTGGAAAGATTGTGCAAGGCTCAAGGGGTAGAATTTTTTTCAGCCTGGACTGTACTTGTTAACAGGAGAGATTGCTTCTACAGAGATGGGATACACTTAAATAGAAAGGGTGCAAGAATATTTGCTGATGCTATCGAGGCAGTGTTAGGTGGGTCGGAAAACTGCTAGTTTGGGGGGATACAAAGACTAATAGTTTAACAGTAACCGCAGGCAGAGGTGAAGGTGATTCTTGCACAACTTCTATTAGAATAAGAAGCGACCTGGAGCGAGGGGTGTTGGGGGTTTCAGGGACGGATGGCAGTCATCATGGAATAGTTGGGTATATGGGATGTGTTAGGGTAACAAGGAATAGGCATAGGAGCATGTATGCTTGCATGTATACCAATGCTAGAAGTATAGTAAATAAATTTGATGAATTTGAAGTGTTGGTCAAGACATCAAAGGCGGATATTGTTCTGATAGCAGAGACGTGGTGTCACAAAGATATAAGGAATGCAGAACTGGAATTTAGGGAGTACAATGTGTACAGAAAGGATAGACAGGACAGAAAGGGAGGGGGTGTTATGCTGTTAATTAAGAAAAACATAAAATCAAAGGAAGTGCACCCAGTTAATATAGATGAACAGTGCTCTGTTGAGTCGGTTTGGTGTGAGATAAGCACTGCGAAAGGAAAAATAAGAGTAGGAGTGTGTTATAGGCCTAATGACTTGAATGAGTACAATGAACAATTGTACAGAGAAATAGAGTGGGCCAGTAAATCAGAATGTCTTATAATGGGGGATTTTAACTTCCCAGATATTGACTGGAACTTGTGGGTTGGTCACTCACACACTAGTCAGACTTTTGTGGAGTTATTGGATGATTGTTTTCTGCAGCAGCATGTTCGAGAGGCAACCAGAGAAAGTAACACTCTTGATCTGGTTATCAGCAGTGATCATTCGTGTATTAAGAATTTGCAGATAAAGGAACCACTAGGTGGCAGTGATCACAGTGTGCTGAAGTGGGATTTACTCAGAGGTAACTACCGTCAGGGGTAAAGGAAAGGGTTTTTGCTTCCGTAAAGGGGAGTACAGTGGTCTCAGACAGTTTTTAAATTCTATACAGTGGGATCAACTGACGATGTTACAAACAGTAAATTCTAAGTGGGAAGCATTCAAAGAATTAATCGTGGAAGCGACTAGACTTTATATACCGATTAAGAAATATCGTTCAAGGTTTAGGCCTAAATGGTTATCAAATGAACTAATGAGACTCGTGACAGAGAAGAAAAATGCATGGGATGCATATAAATTATCAGGTGACGCAGAAGCCTGTGGCAGATATAAGCTAGTCTGTAATCAGGTCACAAAGGAGGTTCGGCAGGCGAAGGCGGATTACGAGAAATCTTTGGCAAAAGATGCTAAGAAAAACAGCAAGGATTTCTTTACTTATATAAACTCTAAAAGAAAGGGGATGAATATGATTGGTCCACTTGACATCGATGGTTCGACTGTTGATGATCCTGCTCAGATAGCAAACAAACTGAATGAGTATTTTGCATCTACATTCACACGTGAGGAATTATTACAATTTGAAAATGGAAGAAGGTTATCAAATTGTAGCAGTGTGCTTAATGATTTTGTAATAACTGAGAGCAAAGTGGTGGAGAAATTGTTGAAGTTAAACATAAGAAAGGCACCTGGGGTGGATGGGATCTATCCAGTTATTTTAAAGGAGGCGGCAAAGCAACTAAGCAAACCCTTAGTCATAATTATGAGAGCATCCTTGGACTCAGGGGAGGTTCCCACGGACTGGAGATGTGCAAATGTGTCCCCAATTCACAAAGGTGGATCGAAGGGTGACACGAGTAATTACAGACCAGTTAGTTTAACTTCTGTTCCAGGTAAAATAATGGAGTCGCTGGTTAAAGATGCATTGCAGGATCATCTAGACTAGACTGCAGCAATAATTCAAACACAGCATGGGTTTGTTCAGGGAAAGTCTTGTCTGACAAATTTGATTGGTTATTATGATGTGGTCACAAAGGAACTGGATGCAAAAAATAATTTTGATATCATATACTTGGATTTCCGGAAAGCTTTTGACACTGTTGCGCATGGAAGACTACTGTACAAATTGGAGCAGAATGGTATTAAGGGTAAGTTGCTACAATGGATAAAAGGATGGTTAAGTGGGAGAAGACAGAGGGTGGTAATCAATGGGTGCTGCTCTTCGTGGACTAATGTTATTAGTGGAGTCCCACAGGGTTCGGTGTTGGGTCCACTGTTGTTTTGTGTATTTATCAATGATATTGATGAAGGTATATCAGGCTTAATGTCGAAGTTTGCAGATGACACAAAGGTTGGCAGGGTTGTTAATGACAGTAATGGCAGTGTGCTACTGCAACAAGATCTAGATAATTTGGGCAGATGGGCTAAGAAGTGGCAACTGAAGTTGAACCTTGACAAATGCAAAGTACTGCATATGGGTAGAAGTAACCCCAGAGAAACGTACCAACTGTGTGGTACTACACTTAAGGTGGTAGAAAATGAAAAAGACCTGGGAGTAATTATGCAGTCAGATATGAAGTTTTCTGAGCAGTGGAGACAGGCTGCTAGGGCGGGTCATGGGGTTTTGTCAATGATATATAGGAATTTTGCTAGCAGGGAAAAGGAGGTGATTGTCCCTCTGTATAAAGCAATGGTCAGGCCACACCTTGAGTACTGCGTACAGGTCTGGAGGCCTCATTTTAGGAAGGATGTAGATTTGCTTGAGCGTGTACAGAGAAGAGCAACACGATTGGTGAGGGGAATGAAGGGATTCTCTTACCAAGAGAGGCTTAAGTTCTGCAAATTGCAGTGGCTGGAGACTAGGCACCTGCGCGGTGATCTGATTGAGGTCTATAAGGCCTTGAATGGGTTGAGCACGCTGAATTCTGATGGGATCCTTCCACTTGTTCAGATTACCAACCTATGGGGACATAAGTTCAAATTAAGAAAGGACATATGTAGAATAGATGTGTGGAAATTTGCCTTTAGCCAGTGGGTGGTTAATTGCTGGAACAAACTTCCATCTGTCGTTGTAGAAGTTGATAGGTTAAATAAATTTAAGGAGGAACTGGACAGGCATTTGGAGGGAATGGTGTGATTTTTTTTTTTTTTTTTTTTTTTTTGGCTGATGCTGCATAAGCTCCTACACTTGCTTTCTTGCATCATGTGCCACTACTACTACTACTACTAAAAAAAAAAAGTAAAGTGCAGCCATTATCAACCCACTGCAGGGTGGAAGGCTCCTCAACGATTCATGCTGAGGGAAATGGACCATAATCTGCCACGCTGGTCCAGTGCGGGTTGGCAGATAGACCGTATTCAGCAGGCAGGGGCTTGAACCCCGGTCTACTCAAAGAGCGTGTGCTACTGCACTCCCGCTCCTGCCCACTCGGCTACGGAGGCCCATCTACTACTAGATTTTAAAGTGGAGTGTGGGATAAAGGATTCCATTCCTGCAAGAATAATTTCACTGACACGATCTGAGCAAACGTTGACATCAGAACTTTTGAAACAGTAATCCGATCAAGGAAAAGAAGAAAAGAAGTCTCGCAGGTCATCCCATTTTGCATTCTTGTAATGCCAAACAACACGAGGTTGGGAATAGCCATAAGATAAAGTTTCCATTGGAGAAGGGACAATCACCAAGTTGTGATCTGAAGTGCCTAAAGGAGCTCTCACTTCGACCGTGTACTTAGAAGGGTTGTTTGTGAGAAAAAGATCAAGCATATTGGCTGTATGATTAGGATTGTCCGGTATTCTTGTAGGTAAATGAACAATCTGTGCAAGATCATTAGTAATTGCAAAAGCCTCAGCATCTCGACCTGCTGGGTCGGTGTGACTAGAAAACGGAAGCCAGCTGGGGTTGTGAACATTAAAATCACCAAGGAAAATTACCTCACTGTTATGAGAGTTGGACTGGAGAAAGTCAAGTTGCAACGAGAGGAAGTCAAAGAGCTCCAAGTGATTAGTCAAGTTGGGAGAACGGTAGAGACTACAGATGAATTTGACACAATGAGGTAGAGAGATTTTAAGCCAGAGAAGATCAAAGAGAGGAGATTCCAAATTACCAAGTCTCTGACAGGGAATATCAGAACGGACATATGCACAAGTACCACCTTTGAGGGGAAAGGAATCATACAGCGAATAATTTGGGTATCTGAGATGAGCAGTAGTTAAATCAACCGATAACTGAGATTCTGTCAGAAAAAGTAGATGAGGTTTGGCAGACTGCAAGTGGAAATGGACATCGTTGAGATTAGAATTGAGAACACGTATATTTGTGAAATGAATTAGGAAGTGATTGGGAGGTTTAGATCTTTTCGCAGATAAGCTTGCTCTATTAGTTTGACATTTCATGGTGTATTCAATGGTAAGAAAAAGTGGGTGGGACATGCTGTATGAAGTAATGAAATTTTTGGATATGGCGTACATGTGGTAAGAATATACCCAGATCCTTGACATAACGTGGCCTCGACAATGCTCCCCGCATACACACTACTCGGACTCCCTCCAGTCACTATCTGGCAGAGTAGAGGTAGCAAGATTATACACTAGCTGATCCGGAAGCCTCCTAGAGAGTTACCAATAGGTCCGGTCCAGTGTACTAACTAGCGGCCGCCCTGCGAAAACCGTTTTAGAGCTGTACCCTCGAAATGTAAGGAATATTGGATCTCGCCACGACGTTCATCATAACCTCAAAAGTCTTTAATCATACTGCATGATGGAAGAGATAGGGAAGGGTTGACCGGAACTTAGCTCTAGAGACTAAACATGGGTTCCACCACTTCAAGCCTCCAATAAGGAAAGTGGTGGTATTTCATCGGTTGATGAGAGTCATCTTCCTCTTAGTACTGCCTGGTAACATAGAGGGGCGGCATTCCTCCATGTGGTTTGGGTGCCACACCTCGACCCCTGCTTACATTGGTTCACACCTGGGTGGTCACCCACCATGTACTTGTGCATGGGGGTTATACCCAGGATTACTAACAGTCCCACCATCGTGAAGGTACAAGCAGAGGATTTGGCTGTGACAGACCATCCGGACTTCGCCGAAATTGGGTCCACTTGACTTGAGTGTCACCCGAATATCAGTTCCATCAGCGTTTTAGACTCCCAGGTAGCAAGTACAGCTTGTCTGGCATATCTGAGAGAATGTCTGGGACAACCTGAAGGACCTATTAGAAAGGCTTTTGATACTGTTGCACATGGAAGACTGCTACACAAATTGGAGCAGTGTGACATTGGAGGCAAATTGCTGCTATGGATAAAGGGGTGGTTGAGGGGGAGAAGACAGAGAGTGGTAATCAATGGACACTGCCCATCGTGGACTAATGTTATTAGTGGAGTCCCTCAGGGCTCAGTGTTGGGTCCATTATTGTTTTCTGTATTTATAAATGATATTGATGATGGTATATCAAGCTTAATGTCTAAGTTTGCAGACGATACAAAGGTCGGCAGGGTTGTCAAGGACACTACTGACACTGTGCTGCTGCAACAGGATCTGGAAAGGTTGAGCAGATGGGCTGAGAGGTGGCAAATGAAGTTTAACATTGACAAATGTAAAGTACTACACATGGGAAACAGCAACCCCAGAGCAACGTATGAACTCTGTGGTACTACACTGACAGTGGTAGAGCATGAAAGGGACTTGGGGGGTGGTTGTGCAGGCAGATATGAAGTTCTCTGAGCAGTGCAGACAGGCTGCTAGAGTAGCTCATGGAGTATTGTCAATGATATACAGGAATTTTTCCAGCAGGGATAAGGAGGTGATTATTCCCTTGTATAAGGCAATGGTCAGGCAACACCTAGAGTACTGTATACAGGTCTGGAGGCCTCATTTCAAGAAGGATGTAGAGCTGCTGGAACGAGTACAGAGAAGGGCAACAAGATTAGTGAATGGAACAAAGGGGTGCTCTTACGAAGAAAGGCTTATGTTTTGCAAATTACAGTGTCTGGAGACTAGGCACCAGCGAGGTGATCTGATAGAGGTGTATAAAGCCTTGAATGGTTTGAGCATGCTCAATGCTGATGGGATTCTTCTTCTAGCTCAGAATAATCACCTGAGAGGGCATAAATTCAAATTGAGGAAAGACAGATGTAGGACAGACGTGCGGAAATTTGCCTTTAGCCAGCGGGTGGTTGGTTGGTGGAACAGACTTCCATCCCTTGTAGTGGAGGTTGATAGCCTAAATAAGTTTAAGGCTCAGCTGGACAGGTATTTTGAACGAACAGAGGGGTGAAGTGGAAGTGGGTTTTTTTTTTTTGGCTGATGCTGCATAAGCTTGCTTTCTTGCATGAAATGCCTCTACTAATGCTAATGCTAACCCTGGTAGAACTTGTTCAAGAAAGATCCGATATTTAGCAGAGTTCATGCGGCATGGTAACAAGTGTGGGCTGACTAAGCAGTCATTGACCATACCTGCCCACACATTTATTGCGAAGCGATGTTGTGCCACATGAGGGCACACACACCTTGTGGACCCTCTGCTAATCCATACACTAGGCGCATGTCTGCCAGCTCACAGTTCGTATATCGATGCTTGAATGAGTAAACCAGAAATTTTTCCTCTTGCGAACAGCGCTGTGTACCAACTTACGGGGCGCCTCCGTAGCCAGGTGGGGAGGAGCAGCAGTGCGTAGCACACGCTTCTTGATTAGACTGGGGTTCGAACCCGTGCCCACCAAATACGGAGGATGTGGAAAGGTCAGGGAATGACCACCGCATATCCTGGAGCAATATGGCCTTAGTTGCTAATGCTCCTAAAAACTAAATAACTAACTAACTAACCAACTTACGGTGACGTTTCCGGTTATGGGTTCCTATGCGATTCACATTCCTTTAGATGTTACCTACCTCCCCTAAATGTTTGTACCAATATTTTTGAGACACCCTGTAGAATGCCCAACATATGAAAATGATCGACACCGAATTTTTTCATCATTATACAAAGGAAACCAAAACATCACCCTTAAAGATCTTTTAGGTGACAGGAAACGGGTGTCAGATATTTTTAGATTCATACAAACTCAACATATACCATCTGCTGTAAATAATAATATAATACCACAGAAACAGTTAACCTTTTACATTCAAACAAGATTTATATAAAGAGAACATTTTATAACAAATGAACTGGCGCACTATGATCTACGTTGTCAATGCGCCAATAAACAACAACAACAGCATTCCTTCAGTCGTTTAACCCTACCACTAACCCCCTTTAAATTCATAACAAAAATTGGTTAAATTAATTTTAATTTACATAAATTATTTGAATACATCACCAACCTGTAACACATGGGGGTAACTAGCCCAACATAATTAATTTAGTTTATTTTAAAACTTTTCCCTATTTTTTTTTTTTTTTATGTAAACCCCAAACACGACAGTTATTAGAACCTATAGTACTTAGTACCGTGCTTGGGTTGGAGACTGAGAAGATGAAAGAAGATATTTGTTGACATTGGACTTGAACTTCTGTAGATTGTAATTTTCAGGAAATACGTATAAAGGAAGGTTGTTCCAGAAAACGGCAGTTGAATGAATAAATGAGGAAGATGAAAAGTTGGTTCTGTGGGTTTGAAGTTGGACAGTAAATGGATGTTGGCTGGTGGCGGCACGTGTTCGGACTGTTTTGAAAGAGAGAGCGGGAATTATAGAAGCTAATTCAGAAGAATAGTGCCCATGGAAGTATCTGTAGAAGAGGCATGCAGCAGAAACAGTGCGTCTATGAGACAGCGAGTGGAGAGACTCTGTTAGAGATGAATCATTAATTAACCTAACTGCCCTCTTCTGAATGGAATCAAGAAGCCTGAGAGAGAGGTTTTGGGGGCACCACCCCAGATGTGGGAACAAAATTCCATGGCAGGGCGGATTTGCGATTTATACAGAGTGAGCAGCTGTTTGGAAGAAAAGTAACGCCGAGAGCGAAAGAGAAAACCAAGTTTTTTAGATGCAGAGGAAGCAATATTTGTAATGCGCTTGTGCCAAGAGAGATTAGAAGTCAGGGTAATCCCCAAAACAGATATATCCTTTTGCCAAGAAATTGGAGTGTCACTAAAGATAAGCATAGGAGCAGAAGAATCCTTTTTGTGAGATATACGACAAGACTGAGTTTTAGAAGGGTTGAAATCAACTAAGTTGTCTTTGCCCCACTGGAGAATTACCTGAAGATCGGCATTTAAGGAATTGGTAGCAGATTTTCGAGAAGTTGAGGCTGATTGAGCAGGACAAGGTTTCTCAAAATGGAAAGTGGAATGCAATGTGCTATCATCGGCAAAACTATGGATAGGATTTCCAGTCAATGGAAGAAGGTCTTTGATATACAAGAGGAAAAGTGTGGGGGAAAGAACTGAACCTTAGGGGACACCGGCATTAGTGGAGAAGTTAGAACACAGAGAGCCATCAACCATCACCCTCAGTGAGTGATCAGAGAGAAAACTGGATAACCAATTACTAAAAACAGTTGGCAAACCATAAGATGGAAGCTTGTTTAGAAGACCTTTATGCCAAACACGATCAAAAGCCTTTTAGATGTCAAGAGCAACTACTTGTGTTTCACCGAACCTTTCCATTGAATTAGTCCATAAATGGGTAACATAAGCCAGAATATCACCAGTGGATCGACACTGACGGAATCCATACTGGTGATCGTTGATCAGACGTAAGGTTTCTAGGTAGTTTAAAAGTTGGCGGTTAATTGACTTCTCCATTACTTTAGAAAGAGTAGAAGTAACTGCAATGGGACGATAATTGGATGGGAGGAATTTGTCACCCTTTTTAGGAACTGGCTGGATATGAGCAAATTTCCAAGCAGAAGGAAAAACACCTTTAGAATAAGAAAGGAAAAAAAAGGCGGCAAAGATAGGTTCAGGAGCACAGGTTTTGAGAACAAGTGGAGAAATACCATCAGCACCTGGAGCTTTCTTAGCATCGAGATTCATCAAAATCCTTCTGATATCCTTTTGACGGAAGACCACAGGAGGCATTGAATGGAGCGTGTTGGGAATGGTGGGAGGAGTTTTACCAAGATCATTAATACATGAGCTGGAAGAAAAATGGGATGCTAGCAGGTCAGCTTTATCCTTGGCTGAAGTGACAACAGAACCATCTGGTTTGGACAGAGGTGGGAGCAGAGCTGGGCAAAAGTTGCGGCCAATAGCTTTGGCAAGAGACCAGAATGCTCGGCTGCCATTAGGGCAAGAAGCAAGTTTTCTACTATTAGCCTGTTCAAACTCTAATTTGGATTGATTAATAACTGCTTTACAATTGTTGCGAGCTTTGGCGTACGCAGAAAATGAAACTGGAGAATTAGAAACAAGCCAATCACGATATGCAACATTATTCTCTTAAACAGCCTTATCACATTTATTGGAAAACCAAGGTTAGTATTAGATAAAGGATAAGATTTTAAAGTGGAGTATGGGATAAAAGATTCCATTCCTGCAAGAATAATTTCACTGGCACTATCTGAGCAAATATTGACATCAGAAGTTTTGAAACAATAATCCGACCAAGGAAAAGAAGAAAAGAAGTCTCGCAGGTCATCCCATTTTGCATTCTTGTAATGCCAAACAACACGAGGTTTGAAATAGCCATGAGATAAAGGTTCCATTGTAGAAGAGACAATCACCAAGTTGTGATCTGAAGTGCTTAAAGGGTCTCTCACTTCGACCGTGTACTTAGAAGGGTTGTTTGTGAGAAAAAGATCAAGCGTACTGGCTGTATGATTAGGATTGTCCGGTATTCTTGTAGGTAAATGAACAATCTGTGCAAGGTCATTAGTAATTGCAAAAGCCTCATCATCTCGACCAGCTGGGTCGGTGTGACTAGAAAACGGAAGCCAGCTGTAGTTGTGAACATAAAATCACCAAGGAAAATTACCTCACTGTTAAGAAAGTTGGACTGGAGAAAGTCAAGTTGCAAAGAGAGGAAGTCGAAGAGCTCCAAGTGATTAGTGGAGTTGGGAGAACGGTAGAGACAACAGATGAATTTGATAAAAATAAGGTAGAGAGATTTTAAGCCAGAGAAGATCAAAGAGAGGAGATTCCAAATTGCAATGTTTCTGACAGGGAATATCAGAACGGACATATGCACAAGTACCACCTTCGAGGCGAAAGGAATCATACAGTGAATAATTTGGGGATATGAGATGAGCAGTAATTGAATCAACCGATAACTGAGATTCTGTCAGAAAAAGTACATGAGGTTTGGCAGACTGGAAGTGGAAATGGACATCGTTGAGATTAGAATTGAGAACACGTATATTTGTGAAATGAATTAGGAAGTGATTGGGAGGTTTAGATCTTTTCGCAGATAAGCTTGCTCTATTAGTTTGACATTTCATGGTGTATTCAATGGTAAGAAAAAGTGGGTGGGACATGCTGTATGAAGTAATGAAATTTTTGGATATGGCGTACATGTGGTAAGAATATACCCAGATCCTTGACATAACGTGGCCTCGACAATGCTCCCCGCATACACACTACTCGGACTCCCTCCAGTCACTATCTGGCAGAGTAGAGGTAGCAAGATTATACACTAGCTGATCCGGAAGCCTCCTAGAGAGTTACCAATAGGTCCGGTCCAGTGTACTAACTAGCGGCCGCCCTGCGAAAACCGTTTTAGAGCTGTACCCTCGAAATGTAAGGAATATTGGATCTCGCCACGACGTTCATCATAACCTCAAAAGTCTTTAATCATACTGCATGATAGAAGAGATTGGGAAGGGTTGACCGGAACTTAGCTCTAGAGACTGAACATGGGTTCCACCACTTCAAGCCTCCAATAAGCAAAGTGGTGGTATTTCACCGGTTGATGAGAGTCATGTACCACCTAGTTCTGCCTGGTAACATAGAGGGTCGGCGTTCCTCCATGTGGCGTGGGCGCCACGCCTCGACCCCTGCTTACGTTGGTTCACACCTGGGTGGTCACCCACCATGTACCATGTACTTGTGCATGGAGGTTATACACAGGATGACTAACAGTCCCACCATCGTGAAGGTGCAAGCAGAGGATTTGGCTGTGACAGACCATCCGGACTTCGCTGAAATTAGGTCCACTTGACTTGAGTGTCACCCAAATATCAGTTCCATCAGTGTTTTAGACTCCCAGGTAGCAAGTACAGCTTGTCTGGCATATCTGAGAGAATGTCTGTGACAACCTCAAGACCCAAGGTTGCCAGCCTATACCACATACTGTAGCCCACATTCATTCTAAACATTTTATTTCTCCACAACCACATTTAAGTTATCCCATCTCTTGCTTTTTATTCTTGTTATTCTTTTTATTCTTCTTGTTATTCTTTTAATCTTTACTTCCAGCCTCCATCGGGTCAGCCATGAAATATATGCGCACCACCATCAAAATTAATATTAAATTTAAATAAATTATTTTAACTGACTTAAATAAACCTTACCCTCTTTTCATGTGTACCACATGGAGTGTGTATTTCATGTCAGAAACATACATTAGAGTAACAAATTAAATAATTAAAAATCAATTTATTAATTGGTTTTTAAGTGTGTTAAATAAATTGATTTTTAATTATTAGTCTCTAATGTAAGAGTTTCGATTTTTTTTCTTTTTAATCTCTGGAGAGTATCATATGGAAGTGTTATACGTACTATATTGAGGTAAACTTCTCTTATTTTTTTACAAATATTGATATCAATGTAGAACATATTGAGCATTACAGCTCTGGTTCATACTCTCTATATCCATCCTTTATCATGCATAAATTTTTTTTTACCATTTTCTCTTTACTGTGTTTCGTTGATGTAAAATAACGTGTGGGGTACTTTTTCTTCTGTCTCCACTAGTATTGGTCAAGGGTGGAGGGTTGCTACCGGATTAATGTGATAGAAAATATGAATGGTATGAAAAAATAATTTGAATGGTTAAGGCCAAACAAAGTGTTAACTAGTTGTTAATTAGTTTTTATTTACAGGTTCTATTACAAAGGATCATATACATTATTTCCAGTTTAGAAAAGATTGAAAAATTACTTGGTATTACAGATCAGAAGAATCAAGAAATAAATCAAAACAGGCTAGTGTTGTATTTTATGATTTTATTAGTGTATTTTATTATATATATATATATATATTATGTTTTTAAGAGAGGAAGTAAAGAGTATGAAATGTATAAATGATTATAGTTCTAGATTGCTACATTAATAGTAGAAGAAACTAGCAACTATAAGGAATGTAGATAAAAATATATAGAGCTATTGGTATAGGATGAAGAGTAGTCTAAAGAACTATCTGTTGAATCCATAGTAAAATTGCAAGAAGGTACCTGTAAAGAAAATATGAAATTAGTAATTTGAAATTACTTACTGTTGCAATTATGATGATTTTGCCATTTTCTTCAGGAGTCAGCCACCAAAACCAAGGGAAATGCAACAGTTAAGCAAGGGTCTCTGTTTCGAACACGAGATATACTCGGTGCAGTGTAAATTACTGAGATTACAAAGTGAATAAAAGTGGGAAAAGTGTGAAAGCTGATGTATATCTTGTGGCTGACCCTACAGAGGTGGAAGAAATACTAATAATAATAACAACAATAATAACAACTGGCATAAAAGTGAAAAATCTAAGGAAATAATATTCGAAGATAGAAAGAAAAGCAATGAGAAGATAGAATGAGATGGAATTAAAATAAATTAGTGGGTTGAAGTGGTACTTACTAATGTGCCATGTTGCAGCTGGGGAGTAGTGGGCTGCCTCGCACTCCACAGCCTTGGTTTTGGTGGATGACTCCTGAAGAAAATACCAAAATCTTCGTAATTGCAACAATAAATAATTTCATATTACTAATTTCATATTTTCTTTACAGGTACTTCCTTGCAATTTTACTATGGATTTAACTGATAGTTCTTTAGACTACTCTTCACCCTATACCAATAGGCTATATATATATATATATATAGAGAGAGAGAGAGAGAGAGAGAGAGACAAATGTATATTATCAGTGTATTGGGTAAGGGTGCTGACCTGTCAAGTGTAATTACCATGGAAAAAAAATTGAGAATGCCAGCAAGGTAAAAGCAGATTACCTGAAATTAAAATTAACATAAAAATAATAATGATAACAACTACGGTACTTAAAGCAGTGGGTCCTAGGATTTTAACTACTTCATCATGGAGTCGGCAGCCAAAACTGTAGGAGTCACAGCAATAAGCAGAGTCTGTTTCTGTTATGATGTGTACATACGAAACCCATACATCATAGCTGACCCTAGGCTATGATGTATGCGTTACATCATAGCCTAGGGTCAGCATTTTAAATGGAAAACAAAATAAAAAGTTCACCAGGTGCAAACTAATATTTAATTGAACAGCCTCTGGCCCTGATGATAGCAGCACACCATCGAGGCACTGACAAGATCAATTTCTGAAGATAATCAACTAATAGTTCGTGGTTCCAAACATGAATTATGAAGTTCACAAAGGATGTTTGGTTTCTTTCTGGAAACTGCATGTTCCACACAATGCCAACAGTTCTCTATAGGATTCAGGTCTGGCCGGGCTGTTTCCTGGCCGGCTAAGAGTTGTAATGGAAGCCTAACCAGTGCCTAACCATTTTTTCACCTGTAACAAATGAAAACAATTATTGTTGAACCTCTAATGCAGAAATGAAGCTAAGTTAACTACAGAAGTGCCTACTTACACTTTTCGCCCAATGACAAGGAGCAGAGTCATCCTGAAAGATGCAGTTACTTGGCAGATTGAAATGGTCTCTAACGGTTGGCAGCAATTTGCCTTCCAATATAGCCAGATATCCATTGGCATTTACGGAACCTTTTATAAACTGCAGGTGATACAAAATGCACCCCGATATCATTTGGCTAGTAGGGAATTTCACTGTACTCACCATACAGTCTGGATGGTATACTTCACCACGTCTACTGCGAATTGTTTGTCTCCCATCAGAGCCATGTAAGTTTGAATTTATTCTCATCCGAGAAAATAACTGACTTCCACTGCTCGGGGGTCCATTTGACATGCTCCTTACACCAAATTAGTCGGGCCTTTTCATTTTTTGTGTGAGGAGGGGCTTCTTCTTAGGACGATGGGCTACACATCCATTTTTGAAGAGGCGTCTTCTGACTGTTACTGCACTTGCTACCACTCCTATATGTTCTTCCCATTCTCTTTTCAGCTCAGACGAAGAAGCTTTACGGTTTTTAAGGCATAAGCGCTTCAAAACGTGGTCCTGTTTTGGCTTAGAGACTCGTTTGCATCCGGTTCCTTATTTTCATATCAGCAGGATCAGTATTCTTGAGTTTGGAAAGAAATCTACTCGATGTCGACTGATTGTAAGGCACTCTATAAGCAGTATGATGAGAAGAACATCCTTCCTCATGTTAAGCAACAGTAGCACTCTTTCTTCGTGGCTTCAACTGCACGTAACTCGCCATCCTGACACAGTCAAGGAATGACTGCAATTCTTGCAGAGCGTGCTTATATAGCTGAAAGTAACAGCTAATGCAGTATTACATCCTCATCTATGCACATAAATCTTATCTGATGCAATCTGTAAGAAATATTGCCATATACCTATGTTATTTGGACGACAATTACAATTTTAAGGAGTGATGCACTTTCTTTGAACACCAGTATATATGGAAAATTTTTTTCAATGGGTATGTAGTGTAATAAAGTTATAGTTAATGTAAAAATAAACTAAGAATTAATAATGATTTAAAAACTACATAATGTAAGCAATTAATATATGTCATATTATTTTGAACATAAAGATTGGTATTCTTTCACACAGTCCACCCATTCCCACACACCATAACCCTCAGTCACTCACTTTTACCACAAGACTTAGTCAGACCAGACCCATTCACCATAACACTCAGCTTCTCGCTTTCACCAAAACTTCTGTCACTCACGGGGTTTGCATCCTCACTTTCATTAAACATCCAGTCCTATCACTCTTTCTACATTCTTGCATCCATTCATTCTCTCAGATTCTCACACTTATTTCACACATTCAATTCCTTTCTTTCATCAGTACAACCGCAAGCACCTCAGCTTACTATTATTGTTTCAGACTAAGGTGCAGCCCAGCTCTGTCTCCAACTTACTAGGGAGGCATGCAGTGGCTATGTTGGTGCTTATATTAATAAAACTAAAACTAGTAATAATGTAAAACCCACGAATGCAAGTATATGTACCTTATTAAATGTGCATTATTTCATTCAATCTTGTCAGGTATCCACATTCACTCAACATCAGTCATTCACATTCACCATAACTCTCAGCCATTCTCTTTTACCACAAGTTCTGTCACTCACAGGATTTGTCACCCACTCACATTTATTAAGCATTGTTATATCACCCTACCCTTTCTCAAACTCATACATTCATTCATTCAATTTCTCACTTTGCTTTCACACATTTGATCCATTCTCTCAACATTGCACTCTCAGGAACCTCAGCTTACTTCTAATTTTAAGCTGAGGTGCAGTCCTGGCTGCATGTACTTCTCTCTCCCCTGCAGTCTGTTTAGTTACTGTGGGCACCTCCAGGTTCCCCACCAAGGCAGGGTAACCCAGGGAAGGGTTCCAGTATCAGGTGAATATCAAATCCAGGTGTCTGGCCAGGTTGCCAAAGACACCCACTCTGTCAGACTAAAATATCATTATCTGGGCATGGTGGGAGACGTGCAGTTTTAGCTATTGATTATTGTTTGACTGTGGGGAAAGCTGTAGGGCCTGTCATTGCAGGTTCCTTCTTATTTCAAAAACTTTTTGAGTACAATTAACAAAAGCATTGTGTAGATTTTCTTCCATTATAAATAAGTTTTCTTTTCCCCTAGCCAGGGGGGCCCCCATTTCTGCTATAAGTTGTGTTCTCTGTATGTCATAAATTATGCATTCATAGAGAATGTGCCCAGTCCTCACTCTCGCCACAGGTACAGTTTGGGTCATCAATCAGCCCCGAGGAATTAAGTTTTGCCTTTAGGGAGCCATGACTTGCAAGGATAAAATTAGTGTATAGTTCAGGGGCATACCACTTTGGGCTGATCATTGCCACCTGTGGTAGATACCTTTTGGTGACAGCACCTTGGGTTTCCTGCTCCCAATTGTTTTTCCATATCTCAAAGAGTTTAGTGGCAATTTTTTTCCTTTCAGCCTTGATAGTGTTGGCTGTGTCTAAGGCTATCCCCAGAAATCCTGTGGGAATGCCTTTCCTAAGTCTGTAGTAAAGTGCTCTTTTTACTGTTTTCAAGTACAGTGGGAGAGTGCCAGCCAGCACCTGCAATACCAGTGTGCTCACCGTGCACATGTCCTGGTGATTGTGAGGAGTATTGCTCTTTGTATGGTTTCTAGTTTATTCCTGTTCCTAACTATGGCCATGTGGGGAAACCATGCACTGGCTCCATAGGAGATGACAGGTATGAATGCTGCATGGGAGATAATTACTGGGGTCTTTCTTTTGAGCCCCTAGTCTGCTCTACTGATCCCGGCAATCATGCCTGCATAGTTTCTCATTTTTTTCATTAGTTATGTTAAGTAGGGATAGAAAGTTAATTTTGAGTCGAGAACAACCCCTAGGTATTTTAATTCTGATACCATTTTAATTGTAGTTCTGTTCATTTTTATTTTTGGGATCACCTGATATTCAAATATCCTTTCAATAGAATTGATTTTGTTTTTTCAGGCGATATCCTGAGTGCATGCATTGGTGCCCATTTCTGCAATTGCATGAGGGCAGCATTAGATCTCTGCTCTAAAACCACGCTTGTATTTCCTTTTACTAGGGCAATCAAGTCATCTGCAAAGGCTAGTCTGTCCACTGGACCCAGATCCAGAAATTCATCCAGGACCATAGTCCAGAAAAATGGGCCATGGATTGAGCTCTGATGACATCCTTTTGTCAAAGGGCATGTCAATTCCTGGAACTTTGTGTGAACCAAGAGGTTTTGTGGGACATTTGCCTGGCAGAGTCTCTTAAGGACATTGTGCCACCAGAGTGAGTTAAATCCCCCACAAAATCAATAGAAATGGCCAAATTTTCTTCTATTAGTCTGTCATTTGTATTTTTCTGCTGAGTTTTGGACTGTTGTCAGGGGGTTGTGCATGGCATCCTCCATAGAGGTAGCTTGCTAGAAACCATATTGTCTTTCTGAGTGGTTGCCTGCTTCACTGTAGGGTAGATAACATGTTATATATTAATCTTTCATATATTTTTCCCAGTACAGGGAGGAGAGCTATTCTGCGGCAGTTTTCACACCGCCACCATCCACAGACCGGGAGCAGAGGCAGTGCCCGCACGCCTTGTTCCGTTCATTTAGTCTCTAGAGCAAAGTTTACGTCATACCCCCCCCCCCATACTTCTCCTTCAACCCATGCACGGTACTAATTACTATAGGTTTTGATACCTTTCGTGTTTGGGGTTTTCATAAAAAAAAAAAAAAAATGACTTAGGCTCTGTAGGTGGTTTCTCAGGTTCTTTAAGATCAACCTGAGCGCTGCTTTTTTTCATATTTTGGGAAATGTTTCTTCTATTAGCAATGGTTATACAGTTTTGTAAGCTTGTCTGTACTATTTCTGCAAATTTCTTGATAATTTCAGCCTCTAGGCCTCATGCCCTAGGGCATTTGTTGTTTTTAGTTTTAAGTAGGGCTGTTTGCAGTTCTTCTATTGTAAATAAGGGTTCACTGTTGGCATTTTTATATTCATTCATTATTGCACAATTTCATTCATTATTTCAGTCTAAGTAGGGGAATATTCCCCAGTCTCAGTCTGGATGATGTTGTCTAGGATATTGTTGACAGATTTTTCCCAATACAGGGTTGGATTTCCATCTGCTCTTATTGTTGTTTCAGCTATATCTCTTCTCGACAGCTTGTTGGTGAATATTTTGTACATGATTCCCCATGGATCCGTGTTTCCAGAAGTCCCCACGAAGTGTTGCCAGCATTCCTTCGTCTATCTAATGAGGGCAATGTATGAGTTCCTGAGAGTCCTATAGGTATCTCTCAGGGCAACAGCCTCATTTTGGGGCCAAGTTCAGATTCTCTGAAAATGTCTTTGTGCCTGGCCCCTTTTCTGAGTGGTGTCAG
The DNA here is from genome assembly GCF_048544385.1 of Mastigoproctus giganteus. Taxonomy (NCBI): domain Eukaryota; kingdom Metazoa; phylum Arthropoda; class Arachnida; order Uropygi; family Thelyphonidae; genus Mastigoproctus; species Mastigoproctus giganteus. Next base: position 173,415,844 of record NC_143580.1, read on the forward strand.
TTCAGGTCACCACCAGAGGGGACTACCTGCTTCCTAGGTTTTTCCTTAGGGATAGACAGGCTCATTGTTTTTATTAGTATTTTAGTCATATCTGATGCATGTTTGTCTGGGCTATTAATGTTGTTAGATCTAGACTTCTCATTTTCCTGTTGCTGCAGTTCTGCTGATATGGCTTCTGTAAATGCTTGCCAATTGGCTTTCTTTATGTTGTATCTTCTTATATCCACAAATGATTGCTGCTGTTGTGAATGTGGCATCATAGGACAGGTATGAATGCTGCATAGGAGATAATTTCTGGGGTCTTTCTTTTGAACCCCCAGTCTGCTCTACTGATCCCGGCAATCATGCCTGCATAGTTTCTCATTTTTTTCATTAGTTATGTTAAGTAGGGATAGAAAGTTAATTTTGAGTTAATTTTAATTTTGTTATTGGGTTTAAAGACACAAGGGCTACTGAGGCCAAATTGTGTCTATTCATTGTTTAATCATTGTGTCTATTCATTGTTTAATCATTGTGTCTGTAACTGTCTATTCAGAATGAATGTGATAACTCTATTATCTGACGTTGTCCAGACTGGTTGGACACACCATTTTGTCAGTTTGTATGCTATAGAGTTTGTGGCAAGAGTTAAATCTCTTTCACTGTCCCAAATTGTGCTACTATAGGTTGGCAGATTATGGGGATGGTTTATTACCTATAGCGGGGATGTTGCAGTAAATTCAGTTAGAATCTGTCTGTTATGAGTTCCTGCTCTGTCTTCTACATGGCTATGCCACAAGGCAGTTGAGCCGACCGGGCTAGCCGAGTGGGTAAAGTACCTGCCCGGCAACCCAAAGGTCGCGGGTTCGATTCCCGCCTCGGGCTTGGATCAAAGTACTGCAAAAACCTTGGGAGGTGCAATATGGCCACAGAAGCCAATGCGCCAACAACTACCAAATCAAAAAAAAAAAAAAAAACAAGGCAGTTGATATCAGCACAAACTATTATGTTTGCATTTGGTAGTAGTGAGATGGCTGCTTGGAGGTACCATATGCTTGAGTTTATATCTTCTGGTCTGCAACATAAAGATATTATGTAGAACTGACTCACTTCACTGGTAATGTGCACGCACGCGCGCACACACACACACACACACACACACACACACACACACACACACACACACACACACACACACACACACACACTGCCACTGGGTAGCAGAGATGACCCACGTTTGTGACAGGCAGGTCGATATTTTAGACAACTATTGCTGCTGAAGGGACACCTGTGGTGTGTTCAATAATTTTATAGCTTCTTGGATATCCTTGAACTCTACCCATATGAGTGTAAGGCTCTTGGAGTATATCTATGTTATTTTCTTGTAGTTTGAGTCTAATATGATCTACAACTGCATGTGCTCTCAGAGCATTCATTTGGATGAGGTTTAGAGCCCTGGTCATTTCCATGTTATTAATCTGACCCACAGTTTGTTCTTGGTTGGATTAACTTTAGGTAACAGGAGCATTTGGCATCCTGATCTATGATGATAATTAGATATTCTTGCTGATTTACATATGGTGCACTTGGGTTGCTGCTTCTTGTTGTTACAATATTTATATTCATGGCCAGTGACTACACAATGGCCACAGGCCATTGTGCAGGCTGCAGTTTCTGGCCATTGTTTCTGGCTGCAGCCTCTGGCAATATGGCCATATTTATGGCAATTATAACATTTATTTACTGGGAAATGTTCCCTAAATCTATGATGGGCCCAGCCAACATAAATCCTCTACTGTTCTTTACGTTCCACATTCTGGTTGAAATTTCTACAATTATATTTAATTGCCCATTTTCCCTGGATTTAGTCCCTCTCTTTAGTTAAAATTCTTCAACTAGCTCATCAGTAGTCATATGGTCTTGAAAGTTTTTATAATAAATATGTCATTAACTCTCTCTCTCTCTCTCTCTCTCTCTCTCTCTCTCTCTCTCTCTCTCTCTCTCTCTCTCTCTCTCTCTCTCTCTCTCTCTCTCTCTCTCTATCACATCAAATATTATTATATTAAGATTCCTCCCTTTTGTTTTTTCGGGTGCCAGATCCAATTTTTTAATCTCTGGGTGAGTTTGGATTCTTTTCATATCTTGTTTTGTGGCTGCCGCTATTATTATGCCATTGTTTCTTATCTTTTTCATATTACTGACTTTAATTTCCTTTATTATTATTATTATTAGCAGCTATATGGTGCAAGGAAGCCTGATGCTTTATGCTGCACCAGCCAAAAAAAAAAATCTTTAATACCCCGAGAGAGAGAGAGAGAGAGAGAGAGAGGAGAGAGAGAGAGAGAGAGAGAGAGAGAGAGAGAGAGAGTAGAAAGGAATCACCAAGAAAGAGAAGAATGATGATATCCAGCTCAGGACCCTGGATGTGCCAAGCCCATACTCACCAGATGTGAGCCCCTGGGGTTTATGTGTGGCTTTAGTTTATTAATTACTGTCTCCTTTACTGCCTCACTAGTTTTTAGTGAGGAATTACTTTTGGCCTTTAGTATTATTAGATTTTCTTCCTGGATGTTATATTTTGCTTGTATTTTGCTGCACCCTGTTTAGTTTGATTTATCTCTGTTCTAGTTTAGTTTTAGTTTTAGCTGCCTGAGCATATGCCAGGGTATTCATTGCTTTATAGTTGTCTTTTTCTTGAGTAATAGGTCTCCAATTTTGACTTGAATACTTTATTTTTTTGTATTTAGTGCCTTAACCTTTCAAGGATGGCCCACTAACTTTAAAGCAGACACCGTCTGCTTTAGAGACACACACACAAATTAGGTAAAATGTAAGTAGAATATATATATATATATATATATATAAATATAAATTTGCAGACTATTTGCCATAGTTTGTTTCCTTGACTTGTTTAATTGTCATTTATTTTTGTCAGCATTTCTAGCTGGGTCTCCTCTTCAGTCTTTTGTGATTCTGTCTCTATATTTTCAGGTTGAATTTTGCCTCTTCTGGCTCTTTTAACACTTATGGAGCCCAGAGGACAAATTTCTGATTCTTTTATATTATCATCATTTGGTGTCCTCTCCCTGAGAACTCTATTAACCTTGATCTCGGAGGGCGTTCATGTCTATATCACGATCGGTAATTAGATCTTTTGTTGATTATTCATTCATAATTTGGTCCTTATTTGTCATTTTCAATATTATAAGTGTTTAGCAAAAATGTAGATGAACAATTTGATGTGCTATTTTGCACTTTCATTCTATTAGAACCCAAGTAATTAGCATTCAAAGTTTGAGGAGGAGGAAGAAATTCTTGCCGGTTTCAATTTTTGAGACAAAGAAAACTCAAAATAATGAAAATAACTTTACTAAACGTAATGAGAACTTTTAAAAAACATAATTACAACTTTTTTGTGGAAAAGTTATCAGAATTTTTGAACTTCTGAACGTTTATAAAAATGGTAGAATACAATACAATAACCTCGCCACTGGAATGCAATACAGTACTGCAATACATCGCTGTAATGATTGTATTGCAGCAAAGAGAGAGAGAGAGAGAGAGAGGAATCACCAAGAAAGAGAAGAATGATGATATCCAGCTCAGGACCCTGTAATCAAAAGAGAAGAGGAATCAAAAAAAACTGCAAAAAGTAATCAACAATAGCTATCCTGTTAATTTTAACTTCTTTCATCTGAATCCACCTTTAAATTACGAAAACCCACCTTTAAAAACCAGTAGTAATCCAAAGATCTGCTGGCAACGATCAATTCACTTACCACTGTCTACTATCAAGTGGATCCTCCTCTCGTGCGTGACTTCTCACGACAACATCCACAGGCGAACTCCCTTTTTAAATATCGGGACATTTGCATATCCACAAATAACCTTTATATACAGGAAAACTAATAATGTGTGGTCAAACCTTCAGACTTTGACAGCTTCTAGTCTTAGCTGAACACCCTTCATCTGGGTTTTTTTTTTTTGTTATCTGATATTTTCTGCCATTTGGTCTACAAAGTGTTGACTAGTTCAGCTGTTTTTTGCACAGTCTCTCCTAACACGCAAGGTTCTTTGTAGGATTGAAGCCAGGGCTCTGGGATGGCCAGTCCAACTTTTAGACACGTCCTCAAACCAGTCTGTCACAAAGCAGGCAGTATGATATAGCATTGTTCTGCTGACACAGGTATGGGCCTTCCCCAATGTGCTGCCACAACATAGTTAATGCATTATTGTCTAGGATGTCTAGATAGATCTCAGTATTCATGGTTTTGTCCAAAACAACCAATGATCTCAGGCCAAACCATGTATCTTCAGTGCCATTGAAATGTCATATAGAAACTGTTTACTTATGTGGCATCCTGTTATCATTCTGCATTGGAAGTCTGTTAACTGCATGAATATTTCATCTTACATTCCACAGCTGTATTACTGTCTCCTTGAAGGCCCTGAACATATTTATAATTGTCTGATGTGGTGCTTGGGTAGGATACGACCAGCTATCAACAGAAAAGGATGTCCGATTTTAATGGCAGGGCAGTGTATTGTGAAATTATAACTTCCCTACTTCTAAGAGCAATTGTTTGATAAATCATTGACAGGACACTATGGGCCCATCTTTGCCACCTGTTTGTAGGGAACCAAGACCTTCATATCTGCCTCTACAATATCATTTTAAGTCAATGGTAGTTTGAGTTTATAAGTTACTTTTTGGTTCTACTTCTCAACTGTAAAAGCCATTTAACATGGCTGCCACATTTTAGATTATCCCAAAGCCTATCAAACTAAATCCCAATGTTGTGTTGTATGGTGCTGGTCATTAACGACTATCTGTCTTCATATCTGTAAATTTTGACATCAGATTCTGTATACTTTCATCAGTGTCATCTTCAGACTTTGACATCACACTCTATATACCTTCATCAGTGTCATTTAAGAATGTCAAAAATAGGAACAGTCTTAGCACAGATCCCTGAAAAACTCCCATTTATAATCCTGTGCCTTTCTGAAGAATAACCATTAATTATAACCTTTGCCTTTTGTCATTAATCACTTTAGGATCTTATCAGTGATTCCTATCATTGCCTAGCTTGTATAACAATCTCTCATGCAGGACTGAATCAAATGCTTTGTATTCTATATCCTTTTCTTAAGAAGTCCAAATAAAATAGTCAGAATTATTTCCTATATCCAACTTATGACTGACACTATCATTATAGTTTATCAGGTTATTCAAACAGGATTTCCCCATTTATGAAACATATGTTTCCTTGAGAATATTATTTCTATCTGTACTTGGACAAAGTTAGCTTGGACAAAGCTAACTTAAACCCAAATAGTTCATGGCACTCACTCATGCCCCAGGTTTCAGAGAAGTGTGAATTTAGTGATAGTGTGAATTCATTGGTTCTCATCACTGACAACCAATGATGAGAACCATCATGATGGCCACTTCTCAGAGACATTGACATTTTTGCTTTTTTTCTTTTTAATTGTTAAATGCCTGTTAAATTTCCAGTCGGAGCTATGCTTTTGCTATATAATTTACAGGATGATTTTACTTTTACTTAATTTGTGTGTGTCTCTCTCTAAAGCAGACACCGTCTGCTTTAGAGACACACACACAAATTAGGTAAAATGTAAGTAGAATATATATATATATATAAATATAAACATATGAAGAGAGATTGAGAAGTTTCTAACCTATTACAGCATCTGCACTACCTTTTAACATGCCCACATAAAATTTAGAAGATTTTGACTCCATCCAGTTGTTGACTGCATCCATCACAGTGTTGTCACTATCAATTTCAGTCCTTTCAAGTCCTTTTTGAGATTTGGAAATAGAAAATAATCCAATGGAGCTAAACCCGGTGAGTAGCGCAGATGCTGTAATAGCTCAAACCCACAGTCATGCAGGGTTGCCTGAGCCACAAATGCTGTGTGTGCGCGCCAGTGCATTGTCTTTAGCATTAGTAGAGGAGTATGATGCAAGAAAGCAAGCTTATGTAGCAAAAAAAAAAAAAGAACCCTTCCTGTTTCACCCATCCATTCACTCCAAAAGTTTGTCTAGTTCAATCTTGAATTTAATTAAGTTGTCAGCTTCCACAATGACAGATGGAAGTTTGTTCCAGCAATCATCCACCCGCTGGCTAAAGGCAAATTTCTGCACAACTATTCTACAGCTGTTTTTTCGCAATTTGAATTTATGCCCCCTCAGCTGCGGAATCTGAGCAAGTGGAAGAATCCCATCAGCATTGAGCTTGTTCAAACCATTCAAGGCCTTATACATCTCAATTAGATCACCTCACATGTGCCTCATCTCCAGACTCTGCAATTTGCAGAACTTAAGCATTTCTTTGCAACCCTATTTGTTTGCAACCCTTTAACCATTTGTTCAACTAATTAATCTCATTACCCTTCTCTGTACTCCTTCCAGCAGCTCCACATCTTTCCTAAAATGAGGCCTCCAGACCTGTATGCAGTACTCAAGGTGTGGGCAGACCATTGCCCTATACAAGGGCACAATCACCTTCTTATCCCTGCTAGCAAAATTCTTGTATATCATTGACAAGACCCCCATGAGCTACTGTTGCAGCCGTTTTGCACTGCTCAGAAAACGTCATATCTGACTGCACAATTACCCCCATGGTCTTTTTCATTCTCCACTACCCTGAGTGTAGTACCACACAGTTGGTATGTTACTCTGGGGTTACTGCTACCTGTATGCAGAACTTTGCGTTTGTCAATGTTAAACTTCAGTTGCTATCTCTCAGCCTATCTACTCAAGTTTTCTAGATCCTGTTGCAGTAGCATACTTTCCTTACTGTGATTAGCAGCCCTACCAACCTTCGTATCGTCTGCAAACTTAAACTTGATATACCTTTATCAATATCATTGATAAATACAGAAAATAGCAATGGGCTCAACACAGACCCCTCGAGGGCACCACTAATAACATTAGTCCACGAAGAGCAGTGTCCATTGATTACCACTCTGTCTTCTTCCACCCAACCATCCCTTTATCCCTAGCAGCAACTTGCCCTTAATGCCATACTGCTCCAATTTGTACAGTTGTCTTCATGTGTAACAGTATCAAAAGCTTTCCTAAAATCCAAGTATGTGGTATCAAAATTATTTTTTGCATCCAGTTCCTTTGTGACCACATCATAGTATCCAATCAGATTGGTCAGACAAGACTTCCCCTTAACAAACCCATGCTGCCTCAACTATAACTGCAGTCTTGTCTAGATATCCTGCAGTACTTCTTTAATCAGTGACTACAATATTTTTCCTGGAACAGAAGTTAACGTAACAGGCCTGTAATTACTTGTGTCAATCTTTGATCCCCCTTTGTGAATTGGGAATACATTTGCACATCTCCAGTCTGTGGGGGACCTATCCCTTAGGCCAATGATATCCCCATAATCATGGCTAAGGGCCTACTTACTACTTTTGCTGCCCCCTTTAATATAACTGGATAGATCCCATCCACCTGAGGTTCCTTCCTTATGTTTAACTGTCCTCTTGATGCTAGATGAATCTTTTAGCCAATTTTCCATGCCTCTCAGAGCTTTAATTCCTTGTGGAATTAAATATTATCCTTGTGGAATTAATTAAATATGTAGGATTATTCTAACCTACTGGAAACATCCCAGTAGGTTAGAATAATCCTGTTCTTGTAGGTTAGAGTAATATTGTTCCTCAATGTTTTAGGAGGTGGAGAAAGAGATGCTTCTATTGTTCTTTTGTTTCATGCTCGAAGTGATGCCCCATGTGCATCACATCACAACCACTAGGTGGCAGTGACCACAGTGTGCTGAAGTGGGATTTACTCAAAGAGGTAACTACCATCAGGGGTAAACAGAAGGGTTTTTGCTTTCTTAAAGGTGACTATGGTGGTCTGAGACAGTATTTAAATTCTATACGGTGGGACTAACTGATGATGTTACCAACAACATATTCAAAATGGGAAGCATTCAAAGAATTTATCTTGGAAGCTACTAGACTCTACATACCAACTAAGAAATATTGTTCAAGGTTTAGGCCTAAATGGAAGTCAGATGAACTAATTAGACATGTGGCAGAGAAGAAAAATGCATGGGATACATATAAATTAATAGATGACATGGAGACTTGATAGATATAAGCTGGTCTGTAACCAAGTCACAAAGGAGATTAGGCTGGCAAAGGCAGATTATGAGAAATCTTTGGCAAAGGATGCAAAGAAACACAGCAAAGAGTTCTTTACCTATGTAAACTCTAGAAGGAAAGGGATGAATCAGATTGGTCTACTGGATATTGATGGTTCAACTGTTGATGATCTTGCTCAGGTGGCTAACAAACTAAATGAGTATTTTGCATCTACATTCACGCATGAGTTATTCAGGGAGGGGAATGCCAGAGGTGAACTAAACTCTGGCAGTGAGCTAGATGATTTTACAATAACTGAGAGGAAAGTGGAGGAGAAATTGTTGAAGATAAACATAAGAAAGGCACCCGGGGTGGTTGGGATCTATCCAGTTATATATAAAGGAGGCAGCAAAGGAAGTAAGCAAACCCTTAGTCATAATTACAAGAGCTTCTTTGGACTCAGGAGAGGTACCCATGGACTGGAGATGTGCAAATGTGACCCCAATTCACAAAGGAGGATCAAAGGGCAACACAAGTAATATGTTAGTTTAACTTCTGTTCAGGAAAATTAATGGAGGCACTGGTTAAAGAAGCACTGCAGGATCATCTAGACAAGACTTTAGTTATAGCTCAGACACAGCATGTTTTGTTAAGGGAAAGTGTTGCCTGACCAATTTGATTGGATACTATGATGTTGTCACAAATGGAACTGGATGCCGGGAATAACTTTGATATCATATATTTGGATCTTAGAAAGGCTTTTGATACTGTCGCACATGGAAGACTGCTGCACAAATTGGAGCAGTGCGGCATTGAAGGCAAATCTCTGCTATGGATAAAGGGATGGTTGAGTTGGAGAAGACAGAGTGGTAATCAACAGACACTGCTCATCGTGGACTAATGTTATTAGTGGAGTCCCTCATGGTTGAGTATTGGGTCCATTGTTGTTTTCTGTATTTATAAATGATATTGATAATGGTATATCAAGCTTAATATCTTAGCAATAAATAAACTCATACACCAACCATAAGAATAAGTATTTTATTGTAACTGAAAATTTACAAATTAAAATAAATAAAATTATTATACTATGTATTTACAAAAACTGATATTATAATAAATTAAATTATGTACATTGTGGAGACAGGAGGTACCCTTCCATTCTTGGATGTACTGGTCTCTAGGATAGGTCCTAGGCTCAAAACTTCAGTGTATAAAAAACCTATGTGCAGAGGCCAGTACACCCATTATAGTTTAGCACAAGCTGGACAAAAGAATAGTGTGGTAAAAGCTCTACTAGATAGAGCAGAGTCACACTGTACTACCTCTGAGGACAAAGTATATGAAATTAGACGAGTCACAGCAGACCTTAGAAAATGTGGATACTCCCAGAGGATCATAAACAGATTTAGTAGAGGAACTGAGTCCAGCCGTCAGGAACCATTTGTTCCTGTGGCTACCGCATACATTCCTTACTATCTGTGCGTTACTGAGCATCTAGCGAGAATTTTGCGTGGTTATAAAACACACTGTGTGCAGATTCCTGGGCGGAGTTTGCACAAAGTTATGTCCCAAGTAAAAGACCCAATAGCAAAGGACCTGAGTAGTGGAGTGGTATACAGGATAAAATGCCCGGATTGTGGGGAATGTTATGTGGGCGAGACAAAACGACGGCTCAAGGATCGTCTGGGGGAGCATGCAAATGCTATAAAAACTGCTGATTACAACAAGTCTGCTGTGGCCGAGCATTTTTGGGAGAGGCAGCATCAAATCTCCCCAGAGGATGCGGTTATTGTGGATAGAGTGCATGGGTTCAGGGACCATAAATGGCTCGAGAGCTTATGAATCATGAATAGGGACAGAGGTATGCATATGCATCCTCTGTTTGAAACCATTGTCCTAAGTACGGATGAACGGTTTTGCTTGACACGCTCCTGAGCTGTTTCCGCTTCCAGTTCAGACCATCCGCCGACTGAACCACGTGTATAAGTACCGTGAGCCTGTTATATAAGGAAGTGTTGCAGGAAGTTTTGTTACTGCTGAGGAAGGAAGCCGATGCTTCCGAAAGCTCCAGGTTTCTTATTGTTTTTAATCCGGTTTATTTTAGTATATTTTATTGCAAGGATTTTATTACAGTTTTAATGTTTTCACAATGTACATAATTTAATTTATTATAATATCAGTTTTTGTAAATACATAGTGTAGTAATTTTATTTATTTTAATTTGTAAATTTTCAGTTACAGTAAAACACTTATTCTTATGGTTGGTGTATGAGTTTATTTATTGCTAAGATATGAATTTTCCCAACCTCAGAGACCTTTTTCAGGATATCAAGCTTAATGTCCAAGTTTGCAGACGATACGAAGGTTGGTAGGGTTGTTAAGGACAGTACACTGCTGCAACAGGATCTAGAAAAGTTGAACAGATGGGCTGAGAGGTGGCAAATGAAGTTTAACATTGACAAATGTAAAGTACTACATATGGGAAGCAGCAACCCTAGAGTGATGTATCAACTCTGTGGTACTATACTGACAGTGGTAGAGAACGAAAAGGACCTGGGAGTAATTGTGCAGGCAGATATGAAATTTTCTGAGCGGTGCAGACGGTCTACAAGAGTAGCTCATAGTGTCTTGTCAATGATATACTGGAATTTTTCTATTAGGGATAAGGTGATTATCTCCTTATATAAGGCAATGGTCAGGCACACCTTGAGTACTGTATACAGGTATGGAGGCCTCATTTTAAGAAGGTTGTAGAGCTGTTGGAATGAGTACAGAGAAGGGCAACAAGATTAGTGAGTGGAACAAAGGGTTGCTCTTATGAAGAAAGGCTTAAATTTTGCAAATTACAGTGTCTGGAGACTAGGCACCTGCGAGGTGATCTGATGAGGTGTATAAAGCCTTGAATGGTTTGAGCATGCTCATTGGTGATGGAATTGTTCCTCTTGCTCAGAATAATCATTTGAGAGGGCATAAATTCAAATTGAGGAAAGACAGATGTAGGATAGATGTGCGGAAATTTGTCTTTAGCCAGCGGGTGGTTGGTTGGTGGAACAGACTTCCATCCTTTGTTGTGGAAGTTGATAGCCTGAATAAATTTAAGGCTGAGCTGGACAGGTACTTGGACCGAACGGAGGGGTGAAATGGAGCGTGTTTTTTTTTTTTTTTTTGGGCTGACGCTGCATAAGCTTGCTTTCTTGCATCATATGCCTCTGCTAAAGTTCTGTCCATAATGACATCCCACTTCCAGAACTGAACTTTATTAGCCTCAAGATGCTGCTTAATCTCATTATAGTACCTCACTCTTTTCCACTTCTGATCTGCATGTGCTTTAGGAACACACCTTGAAGAAACCTTCTTCTTTCCTAAAATTGATTGTCCAGAAATTTGGGAAGTTATAGCTTGGAGAATCCCCAGGAAAGCAGCAAGATCCAAACCAACTGTAGTCCCTTTACTAAACTGATTCCTTTCAGGGGCTCACATCTCGTGAGTATGGGCTTGGCACACCAAGGGTCCTGAGCTGGATATCATCATTCTTCTTCCTTGGTGATTCCCTTTTACATCTCTCTCTCTCTCTCTCTCTCTCTCTCTCTCTCTCTCTCTCTCTCTCTCTCTCTCTCTCATCTCTCTCTCTCTCTCTCTCTGAGGGAGACTCAGAATTTATTTTTTTTTTGGCTGGTGCAGCATAAGCCTTAGGCTTCCTTTCACCATATGGCCATTACTAATCGAAAGGCACTTCCCATTCAACACTCTGCTCTTTGTGAACGGTTTGATTATAGACCCAGTCTTAATAGCGAAAAACAGAGCTCTCCTGTGACAAGTGGCTAAACACATACTAACGAATCTCCGCGAACTAAATATAACCACAGTGTTACATCCTTCCTCTCCATTCATCCTGACTTTACAGTCTAGATATCTAGAGAGCACACTCCTTCCAATCAGATGACTCTGGTATTTTATGTTTGCTTGAATTGCAGTTCTCATGCATTAGCCGAGAAGTTAGTGATAGCCTAGTCACGCAGTTGTGTGCACTTAATGTCAACTACATGTGTCAATAATTTTGCCTCATGTTAATTGTACTCTATTCTATTTGTATGCTTTATGCTTACTGTAAGCCCTTATAACTGTTGCATTAGTTGTTCTGTGGCAAGCCTCAGCATTGTCAGCATGTTTTTTGTACTGAATTGATGGCACATTTCATGGCCACACTGGTCTGGCACTTTGTCCAGGAATGCCTCTTGGACAAACCTTCAACTACTGGCTTGTCTGGAGCTGTCGTCTCTATGCATAGGAATGAGTTACTGAGAGCTAATAAACGGAATTTTATTTATTTATTTATTTATTTAAAACATTCACAACAATGGATCAATATGAAGTTTGTGTAAACCTGGGGAAAAGTCCCTCAGAAACTTACAATATTACCTATAAACCCAAATAAACCCAAACTTACCAACGAGTAAGTATGAAGACAAACTTACCAATGAACTTAAGAACAATGCGAACTTGCCAACAAACTTAAGAACAGCACAATATGAGGGAATACATAATAAGAACCTATCAGTTTGCCCCTGGAGAGACTGTGCATGGCTTTTGGAGTAGAATTTTCTCTGTGGGCTGTACTGATTAACAGGAGAGACTATTTCTACAGGGATGAGATACACTTGGAGCAGAATGGTATTAAGGGTAAGTTGCTACAATGGATAAAAAGATGGTTCAGTGGGAGAAGACAGAGGGTGGTAATTAATGGGTGCTGCTCTTCAGGGACTAATGTTATTAGAGGAGTCCCACATGGTTTGGTGTTGGGTCCTCTGTTGTTTTGTATATTTATCATTGATATTGATGAAGGTATATCAGGCTTAGTGTTGAAGTTTGCAGATGATACAAAGGTTGGCAGGGTTGTTAATGATAGTAATGGCAGTGTGCTACTGCATCTGCCCAAATTATCTAGATGGGCTAAGAAGTGGCAACCGAAGTTTAACCTTGACAAATGCAAAGTACTGCATGTGGGTAGAAGTAACCCAAGAGAAAAGTACCAACTCTGTGGTACTACACTTAAGGTGGTAGAAAATGAAAAAGACCTGGGAGTAATTGTGCAGTCAGATATGAAGTTTCTAAGCAATGCAGACAGGCTGCCAGGGCAGGTCATGGGGTTTTGTCAATGATATATAGGAATTTTGCTAGCAGGGAAAGGGAGGTGATTGTCCCTCTGTATAAGGCAATGGTGAGGCCACGCCTTGAGTACTGCGCACAGGTCTGGAGGTCTCATTTTAGGAAGGATGTAGATTTGCTTGAGCATGTACAGAGAAGGGAAACAAGATTGGTGAGGGGAATGAAGGGATCCTCTTACCAAGAGAGGCTTAAGTTCTGCAAATTGCAGTAGCTGGAGACTAGGCACCAGCGTGGTGATCTGATTGAGGTGTATAAGAAGTTTAATAGCTTAAGTTTAAGAAGTTTTAATATTATGTAAGGCCTTGAATGGGTTGAGCATGCTGAATTCTGATTGGATCCTTCCGCTTGTTCAGATTATGAACCTAAGGGGACATAAATTCAAATTAAGAAAAGACAGATGTAGAATAGATATGCGGAAATTTGCTTTTAGCCAGCGGGTGGTTAATTGCTGGAACAAACTTCCATCTGTCATTGTGGAAGTTGATAGGTTAAATAAATGTAAGGAGGAACTGGACAGGCATTTGGAGGGTATGGTGTGTTTTTTTTTAGCTGATGCTGCATAAGCTCATACACTTGCTTTCTTGCATAACATGCCACTACCACCACTACTACTACTACTTAAATAGAAGGGATGCAAGAATATTTGCTGATACTGTCGAGGCAGTATCAGCAAATTAGGTGGCTACCAAGTTAGGTGGGTCAGAAAACTGCTAGCCTTGGGGGACGTGAACACCTGGAAACCTGAGTATACCGCAAGCCAGTGTGGTGTGGTCAGTTCACCAACTACATATCTGGCCACACCCCAAGCCATCTCAACAGCACCGTCTGCACCCTGTTCTCCCAGGCTTGGAGCCACTCCAGCACAGATGAAGCTAGGCACAACGAAATTTCCAGTGAGGACAGACTCAGTCAATTGTGACTGTCCAACCCACATATTGGACAAGTGCTTATTGCAAGCTCAGGAGCTCGCAATCCACCTGAGACCACTATCAACGCATGACAATGTACCTACCACCTACATTCCTTACTATCTGGCCATGTCGGGTCAGATTTCAAAAATCCTTCGAGAATACAACATAAAATGCGGGCAGCTACCTGGTAGAAACTTGCATTCTCTGGTTTCCAATGTGAAGGCTCCGGTCGCCCCTCTCTTGCGCAACAGTGTAGTATACCGTAAAGCTGTTACAATCTTTGCATAATCTGCAAAGATTGTAACAGCTGCTACATAGGGGGAGACCTCGAGACACCTTTAAGACTGCCTTGTACAGCACAAAAGATCGATTTGTCTTGCTGAGACTGACCAATTCGCAATCGTAGAACACTTCTGGTTGTCCCAGAAGTGTTCTACGAATGATTGACTATGAATGATTGACTAGTCCTGACACTTTCACCACTGCCTCTGTCTAGAGTTGCTTAATATATCATTGTAATTCAAGAACTATGAACCACAGCAAGGGAATGAGACTACACCCTCTCTTGGAGGCAACTGTTTCGAGACTAGATAAGTGCTGGAAGCATAACCACACATGTCCATGCAGCAACAATGAACACCAACCTAGTGGTTGAATGGTCAACCTCATGCCCATGCATGCCTCATTGCGAGCACAACTGTATCCTTCGTCAGCAAATTCTGTTAGTATTTGCTGACGAAGAGCCCCGTTTAGCCTCGAAAGCTATAAACCATTTGTAATCAAATGTGTATTAAAATTTTTACTGGATATACGTATTTATATTTATTCCTATTTCTATTTGGTTAATCACCCTGATATTTATTTTTAGGTCTAGAAACATTACCTTTGTGTTTTCTCTGTTCGTTTTTCTTAAGGTTAGATCATTGTGATAGATATCCTTTTTGATCTCCTCTAAGTTGCTCTCAAAAGAAATGTCATCGATGTATCTGTATGTCTTAATTTGGTTTTTATTCTTTTTGTTGTATTATTTTTTGTAGTGATGTAGGAAAAGGTTCGCTGCCATTACTGAGAATTTATATGTATTTGCCGTCGTATATGTAGTTGTTGAATAGGCAGAAATATGTATACACTGTCCATTGGCTATCGTTTATTATTAATTTTTCTTCATGATCACTAAAATATGTGTCCAGTACTGTTTTGAATTTGTCTAACTGGTATGGCAGTGAATAGGTTGGAGAAGACGTGTTTCTATTTTGGTTGTATTATGATGTTTGATATATTGTATCATTTTGGCATTACTATTATCCAAGTTTCTTCTATGTTCATGTACATTTATTTTAGTATTTTTTCGAACTTATTGCCTATGATACTGGTGTAGCAATTTCTTCCGCTGGTAATATATCTGAAACTAACTGGTGTTTTATGGAATTTGGGTATCATATATAAGAACGGTAAATTAGTATTGTCTATTCTTGCTTTTAATTTTTTGTGTCATTCCAGTATCTTGTTCACTGTGCTCATGTTGTTACTGACTCTGTTGTATGTGTTGCTTTTAGTAATTTCATCTTTTTTTTTACCTATAATGGCAAAGTTATTGGTGGCTTTATCTATGCTCGCAATTATGAATTTATTTTGTAATTCTTTAATCTGCCTATCTGTTTTGCCTAATTAACTATTGCCGTTTGTTTAATGATGACAGCACAAACCTTTTGATAAGGTTTATGCTGTCATCCAATATACATCTAATCCAACTGTTGAATTCTTCAATTGGTACTTCATATTTAATGGATAGTTTGTAACTGAACTGTAATAGGTCACACTATTTTATAGGTATAACTATTTTCTTACTTTATTCCAATTATTCTTGTAGTTGGGCCTAAATTTAAAACCCTGTTTTGTAAGGTTCCTTAAACTATTATTATTATTAGACATATGGTTCAAGGAAGCCTGAGACGTAGGCTGCACCAGCCAAAAAAAAAATTTCTGAATTACCCTGAGAGCGAGAGAGAGAGAGAGAGAGAGAGAGAGAGAGAGAGAGAAAACAAGAGTCAGAAGTAGAAGGGAATCACCAAGAATAGAAGAAAGAATGATGATATCCAGCTCAGGACCCTAGGTGTGCCAAGCCCATACTCACCAGATGTGAGCCCCGGGGATTATTTCTAAATTGCCTGTAAGAACATGTTGATGGTCTGTATTTATAAACTTTTTATACCTGATTTGGTTACAGTAATAGTTTTGTGCTGTATCTAAGTCTTTAGCTATGACTTTATAATTACAAATTCTTAATCTTGGAATTCTTAATCTAGGAATTCTTAATTCTTCAAGTTCTTAATCTAGGAATTCTTAATTCTTCAAATTCTTAATCTAGGCTATGTCTAGCAATAATGGCTGTACTCTTTTAGTGGTGGTAATAATCATTGGTATTTTTGTAAAATATTTATCCATCTCACTTGGTCAAACCTTTTGTCTAGATATTTAATTCTACAGTATTCTTTGTTTTGTGTTGCCTTTTCTATGTTTTTGATTCTGTATTTTCCTATCCATAATGAGGTTGATTAGATGTAGATTCTTCATTTTGTGTTGGTAAATCTTATTAGGGCTTTTTATTTACTGTGTTTTAGGCTTAATACTTGTATTTTTATTGATCTGATGTGAATCACTTCTTGGTCCCAGTCTGATAACATTTTTCTAAAATCCACAAACCTGTTTTTAGTATTCCGTTGCCTCTTTTTCTCTGAGATTTGTTCTGTGCTTTCCTTAACACAGGCTGGCCTCGATTAATACGATTAATTCGTCCCGCAAGTGCATCGCACAAAATGGAAATGCGTTAATCGAATATAATAATCAATAGGAAAAATTATAATTGGTCCTTGACCTTCTGGAATGTCCATAAAGAATTTTAAAAATACCTTTTAAATAACTTTTTAACTGTATACGATGTTAAAAGATAATGAAAATAATTGTGGAATTAAATGTTTCTTGCATAAAACAGCGGTTCCCAAACTGTGTGCCGCAGAATATTTTAAATTTTCGAGGGAAACACAGCAATACTCGACATCTGTTGGACACCGTGCGAACTATTAGCTCGAGGTAGTTCACAGTTTCAACATTTCTTATTAAGTTGTTTGGACCTAACTACTTAATAAATGGAGCTGTTAGGTATTTCTTTTGGTCTGGGTTTGCCATTAAAAAATTACTGAGACACTAAGGATGCCATGAACCGCGAAAGTTTGGGAACCTCTGACATAAAATACACAATGAAGAAATGACTGTTGCAAAAATATTTGAACAGTGTTGACTTTCTCTTTTCATCAGTCAATTTCCAATAGCTGACAACAATCTTCTCTAGGAAATGAAATGAAAGATACGATATGAAAGACTTCATCTAGTTCTTTTACTGTTATCTACTTCACGGTAACATTTTCATCTGGCTCATTTAAAAATAAGAATTTTTAAATGCAAGTCTGCATTGACTTTATTAGCGGGAGGCAAACAAGTAACACATCTTCTTCTGATGGTTGATGGAACACACCGAGGCGGGCAGCAGGCAAATGTTTGTTTATTGCCCATTTGATGCACGGTAAGCTTAACGCACAATTCAAATCTTTTTCAACTATTGCATAAAAAAAAAAAAAAAAAAAGATCGTGTTAACTGGAAATTTGTATCGTTTAAAGTGAAAAGTGGTATAATTTTTTCAAATAGTGGTAACTGAAAAACCTGTTAATTGAACTTGCGTTATGCAAGGCCTGGCTGTATGTCCACGCTGTTAAAGTTATTTGCAATACACCTGGGTGTAGACAAATATATATATATATATATTTTTTTTTTTTTTTTCGTGACCATGTTTATAAGTACAGTGATGAATAGGAAATACTCAATGAAATTCTGTTAAAAAAATGTTCTTAATTTAAAATTCTAAACTGCAGAGCTAAGAAATCTGCTTGCATGACTGATTAGTTTAGTTGTATACACACTGGCCAAAAAAATACCAAACATCAAATTGAGCTGCCTTTGTTTCAAATAACAGCACGCGTGCAGCATAGCATGGATTTTATAAGGGGTTTTAGTGTGTTTGTGTTTAATTGTAAGAATTCTTCCAGCAGAATAGTGCAAAGCTGAAGGAAGCAGATTTCATTTCCAAATAGCTCTCTCCAGCATATCCTACACATTCTCAGTAGGAATGAGATCAGATGGATTTGTGGGCCAGGGAAGATGGCAGGAATCTGTGTCATGTTCTCCGAATAATTCTGGCATGATGCACATTTGCATTGTTATCCATAAAATGTGGGCATCACATTCAGGATAAAAGTGTAACATTGCAGGGTGAAGTAGATCCGATACCAAATTCAGGTAATTCCTGGATGCCTTTCACTTTCTACCTGTATCAACAGACCCAGTTCATGCCAACAAAACACTTCCCATATCACGATACCACCTCCAGATGCTTAAGTTGTTTTAACAAGGCAAGCAGGATCCATTGCTTTGTTGAAATCCTTGCCACACTCTCTGCCTACCGTCAGTGCAAAACAATGTATTGTGATCTGTCTGACCACGACTTTTTCCATTGTCCAATCATGACATTTTCAGCACCACTGCAAACAGGTTTTCGGGTTTTCCTAAAAACAAGGGAATTCAATTCCCTGTGCAGAGTATGGGTTAAAATTAGGAAGTTTTTGGCTTGGTTGAATTCAGATGTTATTTTCTGCCCACTGGATGTTTTTTCCTTAGAGTCCTCCTTAAAGTACGATGGATTCGTACACCTTTGAGAAGTAGAAGGACCACTTTCTTTCAGTCATTAAAAACCACTGAGTTGGATACTTTTAGAAATCAGTTATACCTTTCTTAAATTGCAGCTAAAACTGCTTGAATCCTGCTAAATGTGTACCCATGATATGATCTTTTTCAAAGCCTGAGGGATGATGTGCCCCCCTACCCAATCTAGCTTCAGATTACTGCAGTCAGACAGTCTGTGCAGTCTTTATACTCAATGAGACGTATCATCACCACGCATTTGTGTACATCTGTTTCCATTTATTCATATTTATTTGATTTCTTCAATACAAACCTTAATACAAAAGTTTGTATTTAGCATTAGCAAATGTTGCAGGAAAGCAGCAGCCAAAAAAACATTTGGCTAAAGGCGAACTTCAACACATCTATTCTGCAAGTCCTTCCACAGTTTGAATTTGTGCTGTTTCATGTGCGTGTGTGGTCTGAACAGGAATCCCACAGCATTTAGCTTGCTCAATCCATTCAAAGCCTTATACAACTCAGTAAGCCTTATACACCTTAGGTCCTTGAGGTTGTTACAGATATACCAGACAAGCTGTACTTGCTACCTGGGAGTCTAAAACGCTGATGGAACTGATATTCGGGTGACACTCAAGTCAAGTGGACCCATTTTAGGCGAAGTCCGGGCGGTCTGTGACAGCCAAACCCTCTGTTTGCACCTTCACGATGGTGGGACTGTTAGTAATCCTGTGTATAACCTCCATGCACAAGTACATGGTGGGTGACCACCCAGGTGTCAACCATCGTAAGCAGGGGTCGAGGTGTGGTGTCCACACCACATGGAGGAATGCCGCCCCTCTATGTTACCAGGCAGTACTAGGTGGTAGATGATTCTCATCAACCAACGTAATACCACCACTTTGCTCATTGGAGGCTTGAAGTGGTTGAACCCATGTTTAGTCTCGAGAGCTAAGTTCCGGTCAACCTTTCCCTATCTCTTCCATCATGCAGTATGATTGATGACTTTTGAGGTTATGATGAACATCGTGGCGAGATCCAATATTCCTTACATTTCGAGGGTACAGCTCTAAAACGGTGTTTGCAGGCTGGCCGGCCGCTAGTTAGTACACCGGACCGAATCTATTGGTAACTCTCTAGGAGACTTCCGGATCAGCTAGTGTATAATCTTGCTAGCTCTACTCTGCCAGATAGTGACTGGAGGGAATCCGAGTAGTGTGTATGCTGGGAGCATTGTCGAGGCCACGTTATGTCAAGGATCTGGGCATATTCTTACCATGTGTAAGAATATGCCTATATCCAAAAATTTCATTACTTCGTACAGCACATTCCACCCACTTTTTCTTACTATTGAATACACCATCAATTGTAAAACTAATAGAGCAAGCTTATCTGTGAAAAGATCTAAACCTCCAAAGCACTTCCTAATTCATTTCACAAATATACGTGGTCTCAATTCTAATCTCAGCGATGTACATTTCCACTTGCAGTCTGCCAAACCTCATCTACTTTTTCTGACAGAATCTCAGTTATCGGTTGATTAAACTACTGCTCATCTCAGATGGCCAAATTATTCGCTGTATGATTCCTTTTGCCTCAAAGGTGATACTTGTGCATATGCCCATTCTAATATTCCCTGTCAGAGACTTGGCAATTTGGAATCTCCTCTCTTTCCCTCATTGTGTCAAATTCTTCTGTTGTCTCTACTGTTCTCCTAACTCCACTAATCATTTGGAGCTCTTTGACTTCCTCTCTTTGCAACTTGACTTGCTCCAGTCCAACTTTCTTAACAGTGAGGTAATTTTCCTTGGTGATTTTAATGTTCACAACTCCAGCTGGCTTCCGTTTTCTAGTCACACCAACCCATCTCGTCGAGATGGGTTGGTGTGAGTAGAAATTTTTTGGTTTGCAATTACTAATGACCTTGCACAGATTGTTCATTTACCTACAAGAATACCAGACAATCCTAATCATACAGCCAACACACTTAATCTTTTTCTCGCAAACAACCCTTCTAAGTACACGGTCAAAATGAGAAGTCCTTTAAGCACTTCAGATCACAACTTGGTGATTGTCTCTTCTCCAATGGAGCCTTTATCTCATGGCTATTCCCAACTTTGTGTTGCTTGGCATTACAAGAATGCAAAATGGGATGACCTGCGAGATTTCTTTTCTTCTTTTCCTTGGTTGGATTACTGTTTCAAAACTTCTGATGTCAACGTTTGCGCAGATAGTGTCAGTGAAATTATTCTTGCAGGAATGGAATCCTTTATTTCACACTCCACTTTAAAATCTCATCCTTTTTCTAAACCTTGGTTTTCCAATAAATGTGCTAAGGCTGTTCAAGAGAAGAATGTTGCATATCGTAATTGGCTTGTTTTTAATTCTTCAGTTTCATTTTCTGCCTACACTAAAGCTTGCAACAATTGTAAAGCAGTTATTAATCAGTTCACACTAGAGTTTGAACAGGCTAAGAGTAGAAAACTTGCTTCTTGCCCTAATGGTAGCCGAGCATTCTGGTCTCTTGCCAAAGCTATTGGCTGCAACTTTTGTCCATCTCTGCTCCCACCTCTGTCCAAACCAGATGGTTCTGTTGTCACTTCAGCCAAGGATAAAGCTGACCTGCTAGCATCCCATTTTTCTTCCAACTCATGTATTAATGATCTTGGTATAACACCTCCCACCATTCCCAACACGCTCCATTTAATGTCTCCTGTGGTCTTCTGTCAGAAGGATTTTGACGAATCTCGATGCTAAGAAAGCTCCAGGTCCCGATGGTATTTCTCCACTTGTTTTCAAAACCTGTGCTCCTGAACTTACTCCTATTCTTTGCCGCCTTTTTTTCACTTTCTTATTCCAAAGGTGTTTTTCCTTCTGCTTGGAAATTTGCTCATATTCAGAAAATTTGCTCATATTCCTGAAAAGGGTGGCAAATCCCTCCCATCCAATTATCGTCCC
Organism: Mastigoproctus giganteus; assembly: GCF_048544385.1. Classification (NCBI taxonomy): domain Eukaryota; kingdom Metazoa; phylum Arthropoda; class Arachnida; order Uropygi; family Thelyphonidae; genus Mastigoproctus; species Mastigoproctus giganteus. Next base: position 173,437,744 of record NC_143580.1, read on the forward strand.
ATTGCAGTTACTTCTACTCTTTCTAAAGTAATGGAGAAGTCAATTAACCGCCAACTTTTAAACTACCTAGAAACCTTCTATCTGATCAACGATCGCCAGTATGGATTCCGTCAGTGTCGATCCATTGGTGATATTCTGGCTTACCCATTTATGGACTAATTTAGTGGAAAGGTTCGGTGAAACACGAGTAGTTGCTCTTGACATCTCAAAGGCTTTTGATCGTATTTGGCATAAGGGTCTTCTAAACAAGCTTCCATCTTACGGTTTGCCAACTGTTTTTAGTAATTGGTTATCCAGTTTTCTCTCTGATCGCTCACTGAGGGTGATGGTAGATGGCTGTCTGCCTTCTAACTTCTCCACTAATGCCAGTGTCCCCCAAGGTTCAGTTCTTTCCCCCACTCTTTTACTGTTGTATATTAATGACCTTCTTCCATTGACTGGAAATTCTATCCATAGTTTTGCTGATGATAGCACATTGCATTCCACTTTCCATTTTGGGAAACCTTGTCCTGCTCAACCAGCTTCAACTTCTCGAAAATCTGCTACCAATTCCTTAAATGCCGATCTTCAGGTAATTCTCCAGTGGGGCAAAGACAACCTAGTTGATCTCAACCCTTCTAAGGCGCCTCCGTAGCCAGGTGGGAAAGAGCAGCAGTGCGTAGCACACGCTTCTTGATTAGACCGGGGTTCGAGCCCGTCACCACCAAATACGGAGGATGCGGAAAGGTCAGGAATGACCACCGTATTTTCACAGAGCAATATGGCCTTAGTTGCTAATGCTCCTAAAAACCAAATAACAACAACATCAACCCTTCTAAAACTCAGTCTTGTCTTATATCTCGCAAAAAAGGATTCTTCTGCACCTATGCTTATCTTTAGTGACACTCCGATTTCTAGGCCAAATGATATATCACTTTTGGAGATTACCCTGACTTCTAATCTCTCTCTTGGCACAAGCACATCTGCATCTAAAAAACTTGGTTTTCTGTTTCACTCTCGGCGTTACTTTTTTTCCAAACAGCTGCTCACTCTGTATAAATCGCAAATTCGCCCTCTTATGGAATATTGTTCGCACATCTGGGGTGGGAACATTATTGCCCCTAAAAGCTCTCTCAGGCTTCTAGATTCCATTCAGAAGAGGGCAGTTAGGTTAATTAATGATTCGTCTCTAACAGAGTCTCTCTACTCGCTGTCTCATTGACGTACTGTTTCTGTTGTATGCCTCTTCTACAGATACTTCCATGGGCACTGTTCTTCTGTATTAGCTTCTATAATTCCTGCTCTCTCTCTTTCAAAACAGTCCGAACACATGCTGCCACCAGCCAACATCTATTTGCTGTCCAACTTCAAACTCACAGAATCAACTTTTCATCTCTTCCTTTATTCATTCAACTGCTGTTTTCTGGAACAACCTTCCTTCATACGTATTTCCTGAAAATTAGTCTACAGAAGTTCAAGTCCAATGTCAGCAAATATCTTCTTTCGCGTTTTCAACCTCCAACCTAAGCATGGTACTAAGTACTATAGGTTCTAATACCCCTCGTGTTTGGGGTTTACATAAAAAAAAAAAATTAATAAATAAAAAAAAATAAGATCTCCATGCATGTGCCTAGTTTCCAGACACTGCAATTTGCAGAACTGAATCTGTTTTTTTTTTTCATAAGAGCAGCCTCTTTGTTCTGCTTACCAATCTCATTTCCCTTCTCGGTACTCATTCCAGCAGTTCCACAACCTTCCAAAAATGAAGCTTCCAGACCTGCTGTATTCAGTAATCGAGACGTGACCTGACCAATGCATTATACAAGGGGATAATCACCACCCTATCCCTGCTATCAAAATCCTGTACATCATTGGCAACTCTCCATGAGCTGTCTATACAGCCTAGCCTGTCTGCACTGCTCAGAGAACTTTATTTTTGACTGCACAATTTCGCCACGTCAGTGTTTAACTTCAGTTTCCATTTCTCAGCCCATCTGCCCAACTTTCCTTATAACCTTTCCTCCTCTCCGTAGTTGGAACCTCCTCCCCTTCCCATTGCTCTTTTCACCTGATGGACAAATCCATCCACTCTTTTAATACCCCCCAAGATGGATGGGCATCCAATTTGGTCTGCTGACGAGGTTACTAGGAGACGGTCGTGTTCAAAGCCGCTAAGTGGATTTTTCTTATTTATTGATTTGAAATTATTGTTTTTCTAAAACTTTTGATTTAAATTTAGTAGTATAACATTATTTTGTGATTTTCTGATTAATTTGGTGTATTTATTCTTTACTCGGCCTTGTAATTGCATAAAAGTATCGGTAAGGGTATCCACGTGTTTGCAACTCCGCTGAACGAGAAGTTCTTTAGCCATATTTAGCCGCTTGATTGAATATTTTTTACGTCGACTTATTTCTGTAAGTATCTTATAGACCTAGTAAGGGTCTTTAGTTTATTCTGAATTGAGACAGCGAGATTTGAAAGTTCATTAATACTTAAGTGTCCGTAAATTTACCGTTCGTAACTTTCCCGCCTGTGATACAATAGTTATATGCCGTACTAGATAGCGTTAGTTGAACTTCGTTAGTAGTTAAATTGTAATTTTAAATAAATACATATAACGACTTAGATTACAAACGTAATATAATTAATTATATTTAACATAATTAATAACATAACATAATTATAATTAATTAAAAAATTAATAGAATCATGACTCAGACCAGAGCAGCAAAGCAAAAGGCTCAAGCTAATGGAAGTGCTGTGGCTCAGAGCAGAACTGAGGGGGGGCAGTTGTCCTCTGACTCACAGCCTTATAAAATGCACTGTTTGCTTGATGTTTGCAGAGCAATTGGGTACGGGACATGATACTGCCATGGGGGATGTCTTTGTGTGTGCGCGATGCAAGGAGTGTATCGATATCAGGCAACAACTCAGCGTTCTTGTGGGCCTATATGAGAACTTGAAGGACAGGGTGGATGCCCTCGAAGAAACTAAATTGAGGGGCCCATCAAGCTCTCAGCTGCCCACATCAACGCCAGAGCTTGCACTTGGGCATCACGTGACACAGAGGCAACCCCCGAGGCAGAATGCGCTGGTCCCGAAGGAACTAGTAGTTGTTGGTGACTCTATTGTCAGGGAAACGGGGAACATGCTTTGTAAAAAGGATAGGTGGAACAGGACCAGGGTATGTCTGCCAGGGGCAAAGGTTGATGACGTTGTAGAGCGAATATCATCTTTTAAGGGCACAAAAGGTGATATAGTTGTACACGTTGGCACTAATTATTTTAAGAGTAGAAGACCGGCAGAATTACTTAACAAGTACAGGTCACTGTTGAACAAAAGCCGAGAATTAGGGTTGAATTTGAAAGTGTCTGCAATTCTGCCCAGACATGATAGGAGGGAGTATATGATGAGAGCCTTGTCGATCAATTCGTCCCTGGAAAGATTGTGCAAGGCTCAAGGGGTAGAATTTTTTTCAGCCTGGATTGTACTTGTTAACAGGAGAGATTGCTTTTACAGGGATGAGATACATTTAAATAGAAAGGGTGCAAGAATATTTGCTGATGCTATCGAGGCAGTGTTAGGTGGGTTGGAAAACTGCTAGCTTGGGGGGGGGGAGACAAAGACCAATAGATTGACAGTAGCCACTGGCAGAGGTGAAAGAGATTCTTGCACTGCTTCTATTAGAATGAGCAGAAGCCTGAAAAGCAAGATGCATGATATTTCAGAGACTGCTGGGAGCCATTGCGGTACAAGTAAACACATGGGTTGTGTTAGGGTAGCTAAGAATAGAAACAGGTGCAGGTATACTTGCGTGTACACCAATGCGAGGAGTTTAGTAAATAAATTTGATGAATTTGAGGTATTGCTCAAAACATCAAAGGCAGATATTGTTGGGATATCAGAGATGTGGTGTCACACAGATATAAGGGATGCAGAACTGGAATTTGGGGAGTACAACGTCTACAGAAAGGATAGACAGGATAGGAAGGGGGGAGGGGTTATGCTATTAGTTAAGAAACACATAAAAACCAAGGAAGTGAAGCCAGTCGACATCGCTGGACAGTGCAGTGTTGAGTCAGTTTGGTGTGACATAAGCATTGGGAGATCAAAATTGAGAGTAGGAGTGTGCTATAGGCCTAATGACTCTGATGAGTATAATAAGAAACTGTACAGGGAAATAGAGTGGGCCAGTAAATCAGAGAGTCTTATAATGGGAGATTTTAATTTCCCAGATATTGACTGGAATTTGGGGGCTGGTCACTCACACACTAACATGGCTTTTGTGGATTTACTGGAGGTTTGTTTTGTACATCAGCATGTTCAGGAGGCAAATAGAAGGAGTAACACTCTTGATCTGATTATCAGTAGTGATTCTTCATGCATTAAGAATCTGCAGATAAATGAACCACTAGGTGGCAGTGATCACAGTGTGCTGAAGTGGGATTTACTCAAAGAGGTAACTACCATTAGGGGTAAAGGGAAGGGTTATTGCTTTCATAAAGTCGACTACGATGGACTGAGACAGTATTTAAATTCTATACAGTGGGACCAACTGATGATGTTACCAACAGCAAATTCAAAATGGGAAGCATTCAAAGAACTTATCTTGGAAGCTACTAGGCTTTACATACCAACTAAGAAATATTGTTCAAGGTTTAGGCCAAAATGGATGTCAGATGAACTAATGAGGCATATGGCAGAGAAGAAAAATGCATGGGATACTTACAAATTAACACATGACACAGAAGCCTATGATAGATACAAGTTGATATGCAACCAAGTTACAAAGGAGGTTAGGCAGGCGAAGGCAGATTACGAGAAATCCTTGGCAAGGGATGCAAAGAAAAACAGCAAAGAGTTCTTTACTTATGTAAACTCTAGAAGGAAGGGAATGAATCAGATTGGTCCACTTGATATTGATGGGTCAACTGTTGATGATCCTGCTCAGGTAGCTAACAAACTAAATGAATATTTTGCATCGACATTCACACATGAGGAGTTATTCAGCGAGGGGAATGCCAGAGGTGTATTCAACTCTAGTAGTAAGCTACAGAATCTTGAAATAACTGGGAGTAAAGTGGAGGAGAAACTGTTGAAGATAAACACAAGAAAGGCACCCGGGGTGGATGGGATCTATCCAGTTATATTAAAGGAGGCAGCAAAGGAAGTAAGCAAACCCTTAGCCATAATTATGAGAGCTTCCTTGGACTCAGGGGAGGTACCCATAGACTGGAAATGTGCAAATGTGACCCCAATTCACAAAGGAGGATCAAAGGCTGACACAAGTAATTATAGACCTGTGAGCTTAACTTCTGTTCCAGGAAAATTAATGGAGGCATTGGTTAAAGAAGCACTGCAGGATCATTTAGACAAGACTTCAGTTATAGCTCGGACATAGCATGGTTTTGTTAAGGGGAAGTCTTGCCTGACCAATTTGATTGGATACTATGACGCAGTCACAAAAGAACTGGATGCAGGGAATAGCTTTGATATTATATACTTGGATCTTAGAAAGGCTTTTGATGCTGTTGCACATGGAAGACTGCTACACAAATTGGAGCAGTGTGACATTGGAGGCAAATTGCTGTTATGGATAAAGGGGTGGTTGAGGGGGAGAAGACAGAGTGGTAATCAATGGACACTGCTCATCGTGGACTAATGTTATTAGTAGAGTCCCTCAGGGCTCAGTGTTGGGTCCATTATTGTTTTCTGTATTTTTAAATGATATTGATGATGGTATATCAAGCTTAATGTCCAAGTTTGCAGACGATACAAAGGTTGGCAGGGTTGTCAAGGCCACTACTGACACTATGCTGCTGCAACAGGATCTGGAAAGGTTGAGCAGATGGGCCGAGAGGTGGCAAATGAAGTTTAACATTGACAAATGTAAAGTACTACACATGGGAAACAGCAACCCCAGAGCAACGTATGAACTCTGTGGTACTACACTGACAGTGGTTGAGCATGAAAGGGACTTGGGGGGTGGTTGTGCAGGCAGATATGAAGTTCTCTGAGCAGTGCAGACAGGCTGCAAGAGTAGCCCATGGAGTATTGTCAATGATATACAGGAATTTTTCCAGCAGGGATAAGGAGGTGATTATTCCCTTGTATAAGGCAATGGTCAGGCAACACCTAGAGTACTGTATACAGGTCTGGAGGCCTCATTTCAAGAAGGATGTAGAGCTGCTGGAACGAGTACAGAGAAGGGCAACAAGATTAGTGAATGGAACAAAGGGGTGCTCTTACGAAGAAAGGCTTATGTTTTGCAAATTACAGTGTCTGGAGACTAGGCACCAGCGAGGTGATCTGATAGAGGTGTATAAAGTCTTGAATGGTTTGAGCATGCTCAATGCTGATGGGATTCTTCTTCTAGCTCAGAATAATCACCTGAGAGGGCATAAATTCAAATTGAGGAAAGACAGATGTAGGACAGACGTGCGGAAATTTGCCTTTAGCCAGCGGGTGGTTGGTTGGTGGAACAGACTTCCATCCCTTGTAGTGGAGGTTGATAGCCTAAATAGGTTTAAGGCTCAGCTGGACAGGTATTTTGAACGAATAGAGGGGTGAAGTGGAAGTGGGTTTTTTTTTTTTTTTGGCTGATGCTGCATAAGCTTGCTTTCTTGCATCAAATGCCTCTACTAATGCTAATAATTTTAGGGGTTCCGAACCGTCACCCCTTTTCCATTTACATTTTTACTTCCCTCATTTTTTTCCCTGTTACCTCACTGTGAAGGACACCACAGGGTTTGCCATGCCAGAGTCTGTTTCTTCCTGCCGACCGGCCTGCCTTCCCGGGGTGAAGGACGGTAACTAGGAGTTTGTAGCCTCCACAGATCCCTAGGCTAAGTGGCTGGGCGAACAACAAAATAACACAACATTTCACAAACACTGACCAACTCACACAATCTGGCCTCAGTTGATATTATTGCTAATATTAACTGTCCAGTGCATTTACAGAGTTCTGTAAATGTCACAGAGTATACCAATTGCAGAGCTAGGGAGGACCCACCAGTGCTGCTAATCAAATTACACTATAGTATGTCCTTTTTGTATACATTGTACTCCCCATATTCAAATTATACATCCCTTATATCTGAGTGACCATGTTTCTGAAATCCCAATAATGTTTGCATTTTTCATGACCAGCACTTCAAATTCATCAAATTTATTTACTGTATTCATTGCATTGGTGTATATACAAGTATATGTGCACCTGTTCCTGATAATACACCTTGAATACCTTGATACTTGATAATACACTCTACAAGTGAGAAAGCTATAACAAAAATGTTGCCCTTCTTTATCCAGAAGGATTTGGAAGTGATGATCTCCCAAATCAGGAAAATAAATTTGGTTAGGATACATCCTTGTAGAGACCAGAAGTGACAGACATTCAGAATAGCTCCTCTGAGTCACATCTATTGGAGGAATGCATATACAGTTAGGCCCCATAAGACACTTAACTCATCCAGTGGTGTCATCGCTAAATGGGATCTCATGGAAGTGTCAGAAGAGGAAATCTGTTCTGAATTAAAACCCCAAGGAGTGACAACTGTGAAACAAATCTTCATGCGTAGGGACGGGAAACTTGTTCCTACTAGAAACATTGTCCTGACCTTTAATTCACCAAAGTATTCTAATGAAATAAAAGCTGTCTATATAAGCAAGAGGGAATTCCCCCTCTTGCTCAGAATAATCATTTGAGAGGGCATAAATTGAAATTGAGGAAAAGACAGATGTAGGATAGATGTGCAGAAGTTTGCCTTTAGCCAGAGGGTAGTTGGTTGGTGGAACAGACTTGCATCCTTTGTTGTGGAAGTTGATAGCCTAAATAAATTTAATGCTGAGCTGGACAGGTACTTGGAATCAACGGAGGGATGAAATGGGAGCGTGTTTTTTTTTTTTTTTTTTTTTTGGCTGATGCTGCATAAGCTTGCTTTCTTGCATCATGTGCCTCTACTAATGCTAATATCAACTGTCCAGTGCATCCATATGTTCGAAGTCCATTAAGGTGCTTTAAGTGTCAGAAATATGGACACTCACAAATGAGTTGTTGTGGAGCTGCTGCATGTGCTCAGTGTGCTGCAGAAGACCACAAAACTGTCATCTTCTGCCACAAAACCCACCTGCATTTTAACTGCCAAGGAGAACACCCTGCATACTCATGAGCATGCCAGAGGTGGAAGGAAGAAAAAGAAATACAAAGATTTAAGGTAGAACTGAACATACCATATCAGGAGGCGAGAAAAATGGTGAGACCTATGAATGCAAATAAACCAACCTATGCTCAGAAGGTAGCAGGGAAATGTTCCATTGGAACTCAGATTGGCATGACTATTCCACCAAAGGTCGTTCGCACCCATCACATGTTACTTGCTAAGTTCAATTAAACCTGCACAGAAGGATAAATTAGCTGCCACTCCTATATCCATACCTCCTAATTCTCCACAGTAACAAAAGAAATCGCTGGAGAAAAGAATAAGAAACTGACATTTATCCCAGTTCTCAAGAAAAAATGGATGTCGAGGAGAAGGTGGAACCTGATGAAAGTCTTGGGACTCTTTGCAGAGGAGGAAATGGACACAGGACAGCGTCCAAGGCTGAGAATAGAGCCGTCAGCACCGCCGAAGCTACCTGACAGATTCTCCAAGCCCAGATAATGGCTAAATTCCTACAGCATTTTACAGTGGAATTGTCTTGGATTCTGGCGAAATACTGACAACATCAAGGCCCTCCTGCATAAACACGAGCCAATCTGCATTTGCTTGCCCGAGACACATTTAAAGGCTAAAGAAAACCCATCAATTCATAATACTACTATCATGTGTGTGGATAGAACTGGGGATGTAAGGCAGGAGTTGCAATCTTTGTGGGCAGCCAGACCCCATTCCAACCTGTGCCACTTTCACTAACTTAGAAGCAGTAGCAATTCGGCTTATGGTTGGGTTTTTATTAACAGTCTGTTCCATTTACTTTCCACCTGGGGCCGACGTCTCCTAGACAGACCTTGATGATCTTATAGTGCAACTGCCATCCCTTGTCCTGCTTCTTGGGGATTTCAGTGGACATAACACCCTATGGGGTAGTGCTAACATTAATGGAAGGAGATGTGTCATAGAGCATTTGCTCACTGACGACGACCTTTCTCTTCGGATTGTGGGAACTAACACCTTCCATTTGCCTACCAGTACGTTTTATGCCATTGATCTTTTTTTGTGCCCCTTCCATCCTTTCACTTACATGGCAGATAGAAGAAAACCTGTATGGAAGTGATCACTTCCTCATGATGGCATGCTTACATAGTGGGAGACTAGACCCCATTCCACCCTGTGCTGTCTTATTGATCAGTCTGACTGGAATGCATTTCAACAATTGGCAAATTTTGACATCACCGCAGTCAATCAAGAGCCTATCAATGATGCAGTTACATACATCACAGAAAGTATTGGCCATGCAGCTGCAATTCTCATTCCAAAAACGTCTATCAGTTTCCACCATTTCTCAAACCATGGTGGAATTCCGAATGCACAGCAGCCAAAAAAGTTGCAAAACAAAACCTGGGGGATATTCCTATGATATCTCACCATTGCTAACCTTATAGCCTTTAAATGCATACATGCCAATGCACGTTTTGCCCAACATCAGAGTCAATCCAAACATCCTGGATTGTTTTACATCTTCTATTACTCAGGCGACCAGCTCTAAGGTAGTCTGGGACAAAATCCGGAAAATAAAGGGAAAATTCACAGCACACTCCTCTTCGGTCCTGGAATATAATGGATACACTATTACAGATCCAACTTCAATAGCCAACGTTGTTGGGGACTCTTTCTAACATCTCAGCATTTTACGATTCAGCTTTTTACCATTAAAATGAACTCCATTACTGAACAATTTCCTCTAACCACAAACAGTGCACTCTATGTTGATGACTTCAGCATATTTCCCCAGTCATGTGATATGAGGGTTATTAAGAGACAACTGCAACAAGCCAATGGTTTCAGGTTCTCTCTGGAGAAGACTGTTTGCATTCATTTTTGTTGCAAGTGTTTTTTGATCCTTAGCTACATTGGTGTCATGGGAAATGATTTGGCGGACTCCAAAGCCAAATCAGTGACCCATTATTACTCTTGTCTGTTAGTCCCCTATACAGACTACAGGCAAGTAATACAAAAGAAACTGTTTTCGCAGTGGCAACACTCTTGGCACAGGCAGGCTGAATATAAGTTATATGAGATTAAGCCTGTAATTGAACATTGGGTATCTAGTCTGTGTAGGGACTGTAAAGAGGAAGTTGTTCTAGCTCGGCTCTGCATAGGACACAGTCATCTGACGCATGCTTTTCTGCACAGGGCTGATGGCTCTCCTATGGGTGAGCATTGTGACACCATTTTAACTGTGGAACATTTCTTTACTGAGTGTACTAGATTTTTAAATGCATGCTGTTTATGTTATAGCACTTTTAATTTAACCATCTGACTGAGCCTTATACATGCAGTCAGATTTTAACCGACAAAGACAATATGTCCAAAATTTTTAAGATTTTAATATTTCTTTTTACCTGATTTTACTTTTATCTAAATTTACTTGTCTTTTAGCCATTTGTACATATTGGTATATCATTTTTAAGTAACTTGTTTTAATATATTTAAATATCGGACTTGGTATATCACAATGCTGAGTTGACACCTAATATCTTTACACTCCTTACAACCAGCACACACAAAGACATTCTCCTTAGCGATATCACGTCCCATTCCTGATAGCCCTGCAAACATCAGACTTGCCGTACATCTCATAAGGCTGTGATTTGGAGGACAACTGCCTGCCCTCAGTTCTCCCTAGAGCTATGGTACTCCACTAGCTTGAGCCCTTTGCTTTGCTGCTCTGCTCTGAGGATTTTCGTTCATATTCAGTATAATTAAAAATATATTTAACAAATATCTAATGCAGTAATAACACTACGCACCAGTTATGCTACGAAGTTTGTGTTACTAAATATGCAGGGTGTCTCAAAAATATTGGTACAAACGTGTAGGGGAAGTAGGTAACATCTAAAGGAATGTGAGTCGCATCGGAACCTGTAACCGTAAGTCGGTAGATGGCACTGTTCATCAGTTCGCGAGAGGGAAAATTTCTGGTTTACTCATTCAAGCAGTAGTCGCCATACGAAGAGCATGCATCGATATACGAACTGTGAGCTGGCAGACATGCACCTAGTGTATGGATTAGCAGAGGGCAATGGACGAGCCGCTCAACGAATTTATGGAGAACGCTTCCCAGACAGACAGACATATACCGGACCACCGTTTGTTTGCGCGTGTGGCTTTTGCGCAGTGGTTTCTCCAAGAAAGTGTTCAAGACTTGAATTTTCCAGCCTATGTTTTATTCACGGATGAGGCTTATTTCACTCGGGAAGGCTTATTCAATCAGCACAATGCTCGTGTGGGCTCATGACAACCCACACGGTGTGCACCCCCATGCGGCACAATATTGCTTTGCAATAAATGTGTGGGCAGGTATGGTCGGTGACTGCTTAGTCGACCCATACCTGTTACCATCCCGCATGAACTCCGCTAAATAGCGGATCTTTCTTGAACAAGTTCTACCAGGGTTATTTGACAGTGTTCCAGCAAATGTGAGATGCAACATTTGGTTTCAACATGACGAGGCGCCTGCCCATTATGGAAGGTGGTGTGTTCGTGACCATTTTAACAGGTGTTTTGGGTGTCGATGGATTGGCTGTGGGGGACCTGTTGCCTGGCCCCCACACTCACCTGATTTATCGAGCCTTGATTTCTTTCTGTGCGGGGCCCTCAAATCTGTCGTGTGTGAATTGCCTGTGGAGACGGAAATGGATCTCGTGATGAGACTCTTTTGCACTGCTGCTACTGTCAGAGAAACTCTAGGTGTGTTCGACCGTGTCTGCCAATCCGTGCTGCGTCTGTGTCACGCATGCATCGCGTCTCATGATGGAACCTTCGAACATCTATTGTAACATCATGAAATGCATCCATCTCATACTCCATTGTTAATATTATGTCAAATAAATGTCTGCCACTAATTACTATCTTGTGTCATTTCTGCTTTTTGTGCCTCTGCTACTACTTTTCCGTGACGTTTCTGGTTATGGGTTCCTATGCAATTCACATTCCTTTAGATGTTACCTACCTCCCCTAAACATTTGTACCAATATTTTTGAGACACGCTGTATATTTAAAATATAGTTTACGTTACTATATATTATTAAAATTCAATATTCCTTATCAATTAACCAGTTATGCAGCAATAACACTACCATGCTACCAAGTTTGTGTTATTTGTATTAGGCTGTACCTTATGTTTGGAAGTTAAGTTAATTATAATATATAATAAACTTATACAACTAATGCAAACCTGAGTGATTCGAACTTAAGAGCCACCTATTTACCATAATAAAAAAATTTGAGTTCCCCTACTATGACAACGGTGGCAAGATTCAAATGATACACATTCCTTAAGTAGTAACCTCTAAAATCTCTAACTAAATAAAAACATTATATAATAGAGCATGACTAGGAGTATAAAGTCATATTATATTGTCATATTAATATTTAATATGACAATTATGTCAAAAAAACTCGGTAAACTTCTTCAAAAACTTTTGGTTTCTTGGAGTTTAAAAATATGTAGAAATGTTTATCAGCAGTAATGCTCTTTTTAATTAATAGAAGCATATAATAAAGAATAGCAGTTGACAATAGTTGTTATTATTATTTTATTAACTTAAATCAAGTTTGACCACATGAATGGTTACAATATGCACTTTAATCAAACTTAGCCTGGAATAAATAATTCCACCCATGGGAGGAGGGAGGTGTATAGGTTGTCTATTTCCTTTTCTTCTATTTATTTTATTTAAAATTTTTTAAATTATTATTTTACTCTTTTTTTACTTTCTTTTTCAATTCCTACTATTAGTTCACACTCTCCCTATATGTATTTATATATCTTGTTCAAATTTTCAATCGTTAATAAAATACTTTTTATTCATACACTCAAGTTCAAATAAATTTTTTTAAACTTGTAGTGGATGACACTTGATGTTAATACAGTTTTTCAAATATTAATTCAATAATTAAATTTAATTAATTAATTTTAGTTTTATATTGGAGAAAAAACTTTCTCTTATATAAGATATTTAGCAGGATATAAATTTAGGAATAAATACCGTCAATGGCGAAGCGTGTAGATCGCTGGAAAAAAATTTCTTTTTCAGATTCTTTTTTCATTCTGGGTTCTAGTCTGAGTCAAGGAGGGAACAAAATGGAAAATGAAAATGTGAATAAAAATAATAGTCCAACACCGTATATAGAAAGGAAAATTGCAAGGAAATTTTCTTTCTATTTTGCCACTTAATATTGTGATTCTGTCATATGTATATACATATTTATATTAATTGTAATTATTTAATAAAAAGTACAGCAGGCACCCGTTATAACGCGGTTCGCTTTACGCTGATTCGCTATAATGCTGCTTTTATATTATAACCCGTATCTGACTATAACACTGTCACAAATCACTATAACGCTCTTTTACAGATTACATTTTTGACATATTTAATGATATCGTTTCATTTGATGGAGTTGATAGCTTGAAAATGAATAGCAAAACAGCATTAAAACGTTTCCCACGCCGACTTGAGAAATTTTCCCATGCTCAGTGAAATTTAATTGCAGTAAGTGACTTGTTATGTAGTTCTGAGATCAACATTTTAAGAAATGATCAAATATATTGCTTGTAATATTTGCGTTATATGCATTTATCCGAAGTCTAGTCATCACTCAGTACAGTATTAGACATCGTGCGTAACGGAAAGTTTACTTGAACATTGTATCATAATTAATTCAACCAACGCAGTTACATTTTCGAAGAGCTAATAATGACCGATAGGAATGAAAAAGCAACAACGTCTGGGCGCAGTAAAAAGACCATAAATGTAAGAAAAGGCCTGAATTTGAAAATTAAATTAGACGTTTTGAAGCGAATCGATTCTGGTCAACGACAAGCGGATGTGTGCCATAATTTAGGACTTGCAACTTTAACTGTAAGAACAATTATAAAAAAAAAAAAATAATAAAGAATTAATTTTAGCAGCGGGAAAGATAGCTGTTCCACTGCAAGCAACTAGGGCTAGGCTGACTATTAGGATTGAAATGGAAAGACTTTAATTTTATTGAAGATAATATTCCAATGCAGAATTCAGTTAAGTTAAATATTAAAAAAAAAAAAAAAAAAAAAGAGAGAGAAAGAGATTAGCCAATATGATGATCTGAAGAAAACTCGCCTAAAAAAAAAAAAATGTGGAACCATTTAAAACTGGTAAGGGCTGGTAGAATAGATTTAAAATCCAGGGAGAAGCCTAGTGCAGATCAAGGAGCCGAAACTTTCAAAAAAGAACTTGTTAAAATTATTGAAGAGGGGTATTATGTGTTATACTTCTCAACAAGTTTTTAACATAGATGAAGCATGACTTTTGTGGAAACGAATGCCTAAAAGAAGTTTCATATTGAAAGAAGAAAAAACATGCCAAGTCTCAAAGCGGCGAAGGATCAGTTGACTTTATTGTTGGGTGGTAATTAAACTGCGGGCCATTTAAAATTAATACCCCTTTTAGTTTATTTGGAAGAGGGCCAAAGTTCAACTCAAAATCCACACATTTTTCATGATTAAATTCATCCATTAAATTAAATCAATTAAATTCATTATTTTACCTCGAATTTTAAGTTTACTTTTGATACGCAAGTAGTTACCACATAATTATACGTATGTAATGCAGAATATTTGAATATTAAATATTTTGACCGACATTTGTGCATCTTTTCATTACTGTTTATTATTGATTAGGAAATACCTATGGCACTGACCCCCAGCTCATAAATACATATGTTACCTTATGGGAAAGCGGCACTCGCTTAGCGCGGATTCACTTAGCGCTCTGTTTTTCCGGAACGAATGATCAGCGTTAAGCAGGGGTCACCTGTAACTAAAATAAAATTTTTCTTTGTTGACCTAAGTAGGAATTGACTTAAAAAATTTTTTTTTTATATTACTTGTTTATTATTATATTACTCTTTTTTTTTCTTTCTCTTTTATTATTTATTTTACTCTTTTTTTTTTTATTTATTTATTTTTTTGCTGGTGCAGCAGAAGCCTTAGGCTTCCTTGTATCACTTGCCATTACTAATACTAGATCGTAGATATAGCTTAGCTTAATTTTCAGCACTCACCTCATAGTAATCTACTTAGTTTGTTGAAAGTTTAACCACATACGTAGGTTATGAAATTTTAAAAACTTAAAGAAATTATAAATTTATAAATTACTAAATTATGGGCTTTAGAAATTTTTAAATTTATAATTTCTTTGTAAGTTTTTAAAATTTCATAACTACTATGTACGTGGTGAAAATTTCAACAAACTAAGTGGATTACTATGAGGTGAGTGCTGAAAATTAAGCTAAGCTATATCTATGATCTAGTCATTACATCACAGCACATAAGGACTCCTTAATATATCATCAGTTAATACTAAATACTTGTGGCACTACTGACTGATTAATATAAATTTTGTGTATAGTTGACATTTATTTAAAAATACTCTTAAAAGTATATTAAAAAAGATTATTACTTTGCTGCACTGCAGCAGTATATCAACATTGAAAGTTAATTTATAATTTGTTCATGAAATTTATTTCTAGATGGTCAGGTGAACTTGTAGAACGTGTGGCAATAGAATTGAGTCAGATAGAATACAATTTCAATAGTGTTTGCGACCTCCCAATTCTAATGGAACTGCAACCTGTAAGTGGATTATGAGCATTATATTATTAGTATTATATTGTTGCTAGTATTATATTATTTGTAATCTGATACTCACCAGATTGCATTAAATTTTGTTGCTATTTTGTGCATCGGGAATGGCTATAATATTTTATTATCTGGGTGAATATTAAAAACTTTAAGTCGAGAGATCTTTGTAATTCATTACCTTGTTTACTAGAATGGCAACCAGATTCTAGAAATTTTTATTTCTAGAAAAAAAAAAGACCATCTAAATGTTATTACTTAAGAAGGATGTAAATCTGTTGGAATAGGTGTGCAGAGAAGAGCATGAGGATGGGACACAAAATACCCTTACCAAGAAAGACGTCAGTCCTGACAACTGCAGCATTGGAAAATTAGGCACCTGTGAGGAGACCTGATTGAAGTATTTATATAGGTATTTAAAGCCTGAAATGGATTGAGTAAATTAAATGTGCATGGCATACTAACCCTTCTCAGATGACACACATAAGGGAACCAATTTAAATTGAAAAAGGATGATTGTAGGATGGATGCATGAAAATTTACTTTCCACCAGAAAGTGATTAATTCTTGGAACAAACTTCAGTCTTGTGTTGTTGTTGTTGGTGGGTAATTTGAATAAATTTAAGGGAGAATTAAACAAATTACATTGTACAACTTAAAAAAAAACGGTAAAATTTTGACACTTTTGGGGGACCTCGTTACTACAAACCTTGTTTTCACAAAACGTGAAAATTTAGGTCCCTTGAACTTTTGTATTAATGAGTTATACTGTATATAAAAACTAATTGGGAATAAATAATGTATAGTTAATTTCTTGCAATAGGTAAAAGTTCTCAGTTGTCAATTTCTAATAAAAAAACGTATAGCATTATTTATAGGTATACGACCTGAGCAAACTTCATGGCACATCTGTGTATCAGTTATCGTGAAGGGTTGATCATATTTGTGTGAGGAGGTGGTGTTAAAATTTATTTTATATCTTTAGGCTGCTGTTTTGATACGTTGAAAAGGCTGATCATAAACTGCTATTGCTGATACATTACAAAAGATTTCTGCGAGGGCATTTATGACTTCATATACTGGACAATATATATTGTCCATTTTAATTAAAGGTGGGGGAGGATGGTAGTGGATATTTGCCACTTAGTTCCTTCATTTTTCTCCAAATTAGTATTAGAATTAGTAGATGCAAGAAGGCAAGCTTATGCAGCATCAGCCAAAAAAAAAAAAAATCCCATTTCACCCCTCCATCGTTCCAAATGCCTGTCCAGCTCAGCCTTAAATCTATTTAGGCTATCAACTTCCACAACAAAAAAATGGAAGTCGGTTCCACCAATCAACTACCCGCTGGCTAAAGGCAAATTTCTGTACATCTATTCTACAACTGTCTTTCCTCAATTTGATTCTGTGCCCCCTCAGGTTCTTAATCTGAGCAAGAGGAAGAATCCCATCAGCATTGAGCTTGCTCAACCCATTCAAGGCCTTGTGCACCTCGATCAGATCACCACACAGGTGCCTATTGTCCAGGCACTGCAATTTGCAGAACTTAAGCTCTTTCTTGGTAAGAGCACACCTTTGTTCCCCTCACCAATCTTGTTGCCCTTCTTTGTACTCGTTCTAGCAACTTTACATCCTTCCTAAAATGAGGTCTCCATATTGTACATAGTACTCTAGGTGTGGCCTGACCATTGCTTTGTATAACGGGATAATCACATCCCTTTCCCTGCCAGCAAAATTCCTATATATCATTGACAAGACTCCGTGATCTGGCAGCCCCTCTGCACTGCTCAGCAAACTTCATATTTGACTGCACAATTACCCCCAGGTATTTTTCACTTCCTTGCGTGTACCACACAGTTGGTACATTTCTCTTCGGTTATTGCTACCCATATGCAGTACTTTGCATTTCTCAATGTTAAACTTCAGTTGCCACTTTTCAGCCCATTTGCCCAACTTATCTAGATCCAGTTGGAGTAGCATACTGTCTTTACTGTCACTAACAACCCTGCCAACCTTTGTATCAGCTGCAAACTTGGACATTAAACCTGAGATACCTTCATCAATATCAATGATAAATATGCAAAACAATGGGCCCAACAGCGAACCCTGGGGAACTCCACTAATAACATTTGTTCACAGAGAGAAGTGCCCATTGATTACCACTCTGTCGTCTCCCACTCAGCCATCCCTTTATCCATTGTAGCAACCCTGGGGAACTCCACTAATAACATTTGTTCACAGAGAGAAGTGCCCATTGATTACCACTCTGTCGTCTCCCACTCAGCCATCCCTTTATCCATTGTAGCAACTTACCCTTAATGCCATACCTCTCCAATTTGTACAGCAATCGTCCATGTGCAATAGTATCAAAGGCTTTCCTGAAATACAAGTATATGATATCAGAATTATTTTTGGCATTCAGTTCCTTTGTGACACTGTAGCCGAGTGGTCAGGAGTGGGAGTGCAGTAGCACATGCTCCTTGAGTAGACTGGGGTTCAAGCCCCTGACTGCTAAATATGGTCGATCTGCCAACCCACACTGGACCAGCATGGCAGATTATGGTCCATTTCCCTCAACATGAATTGTTGAGGAGGCTTACATCCTGCAGTGGGTTGATAATGACTGCAGTTTACCTTTTTTTCTTTGTGACCACATCATAGTATCCAATCAAATTGGTCAGACAAGACCTCCTTCAACAAACCCATGTTGTGTCTTAACTATACTGCAGTCTTGTCTAGATGATCCTGAAGTGCTTCTTTAACCAGTGATTCCAGTATTTTTCCTTGAACACAAGTTAAACTAACAGGTCTGTAGTTACCTGTGTCATCTTTTGAACCTCCTGTGTGAATTGGTGATACATTTGAACACCTCCAGTCCATGGGGACCTCCCCTAATTCCATGGAAGCTCTTTTAATTATGGCTAAGGGTTTGCTTACTTCCTTTGCTGCCTCCTTTAATATAACTGGATAGATCCCGTCCACCCCATGTGCCTTTTTTATGTTTAACTTCACCAATTTCTCCTCCACTTTGCTCTCAGTTATTACCTAATCACTTAGCTCCCTGTTAGAGTTTGATAAAATTCTGGCACTCCCCTCATTGAATAACTCGTCATGCATGAATGTAGATGCAAAATACTCATTCAGTTTATCAGCTCCCTGAGCATGATCATCAGTAGTTAGCCCATCTGTGTTAATAGTACAATCTGATTCATCCCTTTCCTTCTAGAGTTTACATACGTAAAGATCTCTTTGTTGTTTTTCTTTGCATCCTTTGCCAAGGATTTCTTGTAATCTGTATTATTCGCCTGCCTAACCTCCTTTGTTACTTGATTACAGACTAGTTTATATCTGCGATGGGCTTCTGTGTCACGTGATACATTATATGCATCCCATACATTTTTCCTCTCTGCCACGAACCATGTTAGTTCATCTGACATGCATTTAGGCTTAAACCTTGAACAGTATTTCTTAATGGAATGAAAAGCTTAGTAGCCTCCAAAATTAAGTCCCTGAATGCTTCCCATTTAGAATTCAACATTGGTAATGTCATCAATTGATCCCACTGTACAGAATCTAAAAACTGTCTGAGACCACTGTTGTTGTTATTTGGTTTTTAGGAGCATTAGCAACTAAGGCCATATTGCTCTGGGAATATACGGCGGTCATTCCCTGACCTTTCCACATCCTCCGTATTTGGTGGTGATGGGCTCGAACTCCGGTCTAATCAAGAAGCGTGTGCTATGCACTGCTGCTCCTTCCCACCTGGCTACGGAGGCACCTGAGAGAGAGACCACTGTAGTCACCTTTATGAAAGCAAAAGCCCTTTCTTTTAGCCCTGATGGGAGTTACATCTTTAAGTAATTCCCATATCAGTACATTGTGATCACTGTCACCCAGTGGTTCCTTTATCTGCAAATACTCAATGCATGAATAATCACTGCTGATAATCAGATCAAGAGTATTACTCCCTCTGGCTGCCTCTTGAACATGTTGCTGTAAAAAAACAGTCATCCAATAAATTCACAAAAGTTTTGCTAGAGTGTGAGTGACCAATCCACAGGTTCTAATCAATATCGGAAAGTTAAAATTCCCCATTATAAGACATTCTGATTTACTGGCCCACTATTTCTCTGCAGAATTGCTCATTATACTCGTCAGATTCATTAGGCCTATAACACATACCTACTCTCATTTTTCTTTGTCAGTGCTTATGTCACACCAGACAGACTGAACATTGCATTGTCCACCTTTGTCAGCTGGATGCACTTCCTTAGATTTTTGTGTTTCTTAACTAACAGCAGAACTCCTCCTCCTCCCTTCCTGTCCTATCTATCCTTTCTGTATGCATTGTACTCCTCAAATTCCAACTCTGTACTGCTTATGTCTGTGTGACACCATCTCTGCTATCCCAACAAAATCTGCCTTTGATGTCTTGACTAGCACTTCAAGCTCATCAAATTTATTAACTATACTCCTAGCATTGGTGTACATGCACCTGTTTCTACTCTTTGTTACCACAGCCCATGTATTTATTTGTTCCACTATAACTCCCAGCAGTCCTTGAAATCTCAATTGCCTTGCTTTCCAGGCTGCTGCTCATTCTAATAGAAGGAATGCAAGACTCACTTTTGCCTCTGCCTGCAGCTACTGTTAACCTTTTAGTCTTTGTATCCCCCCAAGCTAGCAGTTTTCCGACCCACCTAACACTGCCTCAATAGCATAAGCAAATTTTCTTGCACTCTTTCTATTTAAGTGTACCCTATCCCTGTACAAGCAGTCCCCTGTCAATGAGCACAGACCAGGCTGAAAAAAATTCTTCTACTCGAGCCTTGCACAATTTCTCCGGGCCAAATTGATCGACAAGGCTCTCATCATATACTCACTCCTATCGTGTCTGGACAGAATTGCAAACACTCTCACATGCAATCCAAACTCGCGACTTTTTTTCAACATTGACCTTGACTTGTTGAGTAAATCTGCAGATCACTTACTCTTAATGTCATTAGTTCTAGTGTGTACAACAATATCACCTGTTGTGCACTTAAAAGATTATATCTGCTCTACAATGTCATCAACTTTTGCCCCTGGCAGACATACCTTTAATCTGTTATCTGAGTACAGTAGACTTTCGATTTTCTGGGATAGATGGTAAAAAACAAATCCCGAATAATCGATATCCCGATTAATCCAAAAATACAAAATTCTCCGACATACATAAGAGATACGTTCCAAGACTTCTGCCGACCGGGCTAGCCGAGTGGGTAAAGTACCTGCCCGGCAACCCAAAGGTCGCGGGTTCGATTCCCGCCTCGGGCTTGGATCAAAGTACTGCAAAAATCTTGGGAGGTGCAATATGGCCACAGAAGCCGATGCGCCAACAACTACCAAATCAAAAAAAAAAAAAAAAAATCCAAGACTTCTTACTTCGTCAAGTTTTACGTAACTCGGGAATGACTAATAACATATTGCTACTATATTATTATTGACAAATCTGAATTCCGTGAGATACTTTTAATGTTTAGTCATTTTGATACATCCTTATTATAACGATTCCTTAGAGATTTAACGGATGCACTGTTTTCAGACAAACTTTTGAATAATTTCAAGTTTTTGTTTAACTGAAAACGTAACTCTTTTGCGTTTATCCATCATTTTCGCAATTTAAAAAAAAAAAAAAAAAACAATAAAAAAATACCTACAACCCTGACATAAATAATGAAACAGAATTTGTCCTTTTGTGCTGCAGCGGAACACAACAATCGACGCGATGCACTAAAACAAACTAAATATTTGGTCTCTATTTTTTTTTTCTCTCTCTCTCTCTCTCTCTCTTTTTTTTTTTTTTTTTTTTAGCCGTGGGTGTGAAGACAGCGGGGATTGCAAGATAATAGGTACACTAATCTCCCAATGACGACTTATAATGCCGCTAGTCGCTTATTTATGACTTGCAAAATATCTGTTTATACCTATTCCAGTTATTACTTGATTTTTATGATTTCTGCTTGATTTTTTTTTTTTTTTTTTATATTATAATTTGGAGTCTTGAAGTGTCCCGGTTAATTGAGAGTCTACTGTATTTACTAATTGTAGAGGCAAAGTGTATCCAGGAGTCCTTTTTTTCTGTTCGTCTTATTTGTCTTGCTTTGGCCTTTAGTCTCTTGTAATTAATAAGATTTATTATTGTGGGGTGTTTGCAATATA
Source organism: Mastigoproctus giganteus (assembly GCF_048544385.1). Taxonomy (NCBI): domain Eukaryota; kingdom Metazoa; phylum Arthropoda; class Arachnida; order Uropygi; family Thelyphonidae; genus Mastigoproctus; species Mastigoproctus giganteus. The sequence continues at coordinate 173,459,776 of NC_143580.1, forward strand.
AGGTCCATGCTTTATTCCTTTCTTGTTTAGCTCTACTGCATGCACCACCAACAGTTAATGTTTGTATTTTCCGTTACACATTGACTGACGTATTGACTTGATTGCTGTGGCTAGTATTTGCTTTGTTATCCAAATGAATTACATTATCCAGACTCAATCCATAACAATATGTAAGGATTGCATCTGGATAATTCTCTTCAGCCCATCAAACAAAAACCACATGCTGGGATGATCCCCCAGTTTCCAATAAGAATATGGAATCATAGTGATGCAGCTCTTAAACGGTCGCCTAAAACTACAAACTGCTGTGAGGGATTTCACAGTGCACTTAATTCCCTATTCCGCTGCAGTTATCTCTGCATGTTTTTTTTTTTTGATGGTTTTCCACAGATTGGCTAACTTACAGTAATGAAAGTTTTATTCAAATCCTTGACAAATAAAAACTCACTGAAATATATCTGAATTAGTTCTTTGTTGATAAAAAAACCAAAAAGTGTTGACTGTTCACTTTGTAAGATAGAAAAAATAATTTATTTTTATAAATAAAATAAAACGCGTTAGTTGCAATAAAACCAGAGCATTTTATTTCCTGTAGTTTCCCTTACAAACATTTACATCCAAATATTCTACTTTATGTTAAAATTAAGTTTTATATTAAAAGTTATAACATTTACATCGTATGATGTAAATGTTATAACTTTTATAATGTAAATGTTCTACTTCTATACGATGAAATACATCGTATAGAAGTAGAAATAAAATATATAAATTCAACATTTTGTTGCATTTTGAAATATGAAATAATTTTGTTTTTTGTAAACTAAAAATAATGTGAGCAGTTTTCTGTGTGGGTATTTTTCATGTGACCATTCATGACAGTGGTGTTTTTTCTGTGTGTAATTTTCATGTGGACTTTTGTCGGGGAACATTTTTCTATATCCGATACTGACCAATAATTTAGAAATACAGGTAAGATGAATGCTTACACATCATTCATAGAGTGAGAACTGCCAGTCAATTTTAATTTTTTTAATTTAAGTAGAGGTGAACATCGATATTTGTTTTGGAATTATATTAAATATGGTAAAATGAAAATTTACTTTTGTATTGCATTTTCTTTTTTATGTAATAAATATTTAATTTTGAATTTGAAAGTTTATTTTTTTATTATTATGAAACTTCAAAGTAATGCTAGCGATTTTATTTATATAAAACTTTTCTCTCAGGGTTGAATGAAAATTGGTTTAGGGGGAATGAATTTGAAAAACAAAGTTGGACTTGGGTGGGAATTTGAAAAACCAGTTCTAAATTTCAGGCCGGATAAAAATAATAAATGTAGGCCCATGCAGACCTCTACGTACACACTACAACTTGTCTTTCTGTTGGTGAAAGAGAGGTGGTAGGCAGGCAGACATGGCCGAAGAAATTAGCTGTCCACAATGTTACTGCTATCTCTGAGCATTAGCAGACATTATTATTAGCAGGGAATATAACAGATCAGTGTCATATGTGTACTTCTCTAAATTGCAGTAAGATACATTAGTAGAGGCGTATGATGCCTCTACTCCTCCGTAGCCAGGTGGGAAGGAGCAGCAGTGCGTAGCACACACTTCTTGATTAGACCGGGGTTCGAGCCCATCACGACCAAATATGGAGGAACCGGAAAGGTCAGGGAATGACCACCGCATTTCCTGGAGCAATATGGCCTTAGTTGCTAATGCTCCTAAAAAAATCAAATAACAATAACAAGATGCATCTACTAATGTAATGCCTCTGCTAACTACAAGAAAGCAAACAAGCTTATATAGCATTAGCCAAAAAAAAAAAAAAAAAAAAAACCCCTTCCCATTTTACTCATCTTGTCACTCAATGCTTGTCTAGTTCTGCCTTGAACTTATTTAAGTTGTCGACCTCCACTATGGCAGATGGAAATTTGTTCCAACTATCAACCACCCGCTGGATAAAGTCAATTTTTTGCTATTCTACAGTTGTCTTCCTCAATTTGGATTTATATCCCCCTCAGGTGAATAATCTGAGCAAGAGGAAGAATCCCTTCAGCATTGAGCTTGCTCGAACTGTTCAAGGCCTTATACACCTCAATCAGATTACCTTGCAGGTGCGTATTTTCCAGACACTGCAATTTGCAGAACTAAAGCCTTTCTTAGAAACAGCAAGCATTTGTTCCATTCACTAATCTCGTTGCCCTTTTGTGCTCTCATTTCAGCAGCTCTACATTCTTCCTAAAATGAGGCCTCCAGACCGATATGCAGTACTCAAGGTGTGGCCTGACCATTGCTTTATACAAGGGGTCAATCATATCCTTATCCCTGCTAGCAAAATTCCTGTATATCATTGACAAGACACTATGAGCTACTCTTGCAGCCTGTATGCACTGCTCAGAAAACTTCATATCTGGCTGCACAATTACACCTGGTCCTTTTCATTCTCCACTACCCTGAGTGTAGTTCTACACAATTGGTATGTTACTCTGTGTTTACTGCTACCCATATATAGTACTTTACATTTGTAAATGTTAAACTTCAGTTGCCACCTCTCAGACCATCTGCTCAACTTTTCTAGTTCCTGTTGCAGTAATAAACACTTCCTAGTTCATTTCACAAATATACGTGGTCTCAGTTCTAATCTTAGTGATGTCCATTTCCACTTAGTCTGCCAAACCCCATGTACTTTTTCTGGCAGAATCTCAGTTATCGGTTGATTAAACCACTGCTCATCTCAGTTGCCAAAATTATTCTCTATATGATTCCTTTTGCCTCAGAGATAGTGGTTGTGCGTGTGTCAGTTGCAATATTCTCCATCAGAGACTTGGTAATTTGGAATCTCCTCTTTTCGATCTTCTCTGACTTAAAATCTCTCTACCTCATTGTGTTAAATTCATCTGTTGTCCCTCCCGTTCTCCCAAATCCACTAATCACTTGGAGCTCTTTGACTTCCTCTCTTTGCAACTTGATTTTCTCCAGTCCAACTTTCCTAATAGTGAGGTAATTTTCCTTGGTGATTTTAACATTCACAACTCCAGCTGGCTTCCATTTTCTAGTCACACCTAAGATGTTGAGGCTTTTGCAATTACTAATGACCTCGCACAGATTGTTCATTTGCCTACAAGAATACCGGCCAATCCTAACCATACAATGAACACACTTGATCTTTTTCTCATAAACAACCCTTCTAATTACACAATCGAAGTGAGTGGTCCATTAGGTACCTCAGATCACAACTTGGTGATTGTCTCTTCCCCAATGGAGCCTTTATCTCATGGCTATTCCCAACCTTGTGTTGTTTGGCATTACAAGAATGGAACATGGGATGGCCTGTGAGATTTCTTTTTCTTCTTTTCCTTGGTCGAATTACTCTTTCAAAACTTCTGATGTCAACATTTGCTCAGATTGTATCGGGTGAAATTATTCTTGTAGCAATGGAATTCTTTATTCCAGACTCCACTTTAAAATCGCATCCTTTACCTAAACCTTGGGCTTTTCAATAAATGTGCTAAGGCTGTTCAAGAGAAGAATGTTGTGCATCGTAATTGGTTTGTTTCCAATTATTCAGTTTCATTTTCTGCCTACACCAGAGCTAGCAACAATTGTAAAGCAGTTATTAATTAGTCTAAAATAGATTTTGAACAGGCTAAAAGTAAAAAACTTACTTCTTGCCCTAATGGTAGCCGAGCATTCTGGTCTCTTGTCAAAGCTATTGGCCGCAACTTCTGCCCATCTCTGTTCCAACCTCTGTCCAAACCAGATGGTTCTGTTGTCACTTCAGCCAAGGATAAAGCTGACTTGCTAGCATCCCATTTTTCTTCCAACTCATGTATGAATGATCTTGGTAAAATACCTCCCACCATTCCCAACACACTCCATTCAATGCCTCCTGTGGTCTTCCATCAAAAGGGTGTAAGAAGGATTTTGATCAATCTCGATGCTAAGAAAGCCCCAGGTCCTGATGGTATTTCTCCATTTGTTCTCAAAACCTGCACTCCTGAACTTACTCCTGTCCTTTGCCCCCTTTTTTCACTTTCTTATTCCAAAGGTGTTTTTCCTTTTGCTTGGAAATTTGCTCATATCCAGCCAGTTCCTAAAAACGGTGACAAATCCCTGACATCCAATTATTGTCCCATTGTAATTACTTCTACTCTTTCTAAAGTAATGAAGAAATCAATTAACCACCAACTCTTAAACTATCTAGAAACCTTCTGTCTGATCAACGATTGCCAGTATGGATTCCGTCAGTGTCGATCCACTTATGATATTCTGGCTTATGTTACCCATTTATGGACAAATTCAATGGAAAAATTTGGTGAAACACAATCACTTGCTCTTGACATCTCAAAGGCTTTCAATTGTGTTTGGCATAAAGGTCTTCTGAACAAGCTTCCATCTTAGAGTTTGCGTACTACTGTTTTTTGTAATTGGGTATCCAGTTTTCTCTCTAACCGCTCACTGAGGGTGATGGTAGATGGCTCTCTGTCTTCTAACTTCCAATAATGCTGGTGTCCCTCCATGGTTCAGTTCTTTCTCGCATTCTTTTCCTCTTGTATATTATTGACCTTCTTCCATTGACCGCAAATCCTATCCATAGTTTTGCTGAAGATAGCACATTGCATTCTACTTTCCAGTTTAAGAAACCTTGTTCCATCAGCTTCAACTTCTCGAATATCCGCTACAAAATCCTTAAATGTCGATCTCCAGGTAATTTTCCATTTTGGCAAAGACAACTTAGTTGATTTCAATCCTTCTAAAACTCGGTCTTGTCTTTTATCTCGCAAAAAGGATTCTTCTGCTCTTATGCTTATCTTTGGTGACACTCCAATTCCTAGGCAAGATGATATCTCATTTGGGGATTACCCTGACTTCTAATCTCTCTCTCTTGGGACAAGCATATTACAAATATTGCTTCCTCTGCAGCTAAAAAACTTTGGTTTCTCTTTCACTCTTGGCATTACTTTTCTTCCAAACAGATGTTCACTCTGTACGAATCACAAATCTGTCCTATCATAGAATATTGTTCCCACATCTGGGGTGGTGCCCCTAAAACCTCTCCCAGGCTTCTAGATTCCATTGAAAAGAGGTCAGTTAGATTAATTAATTACTCATCTCTAACAGAGTCTCTCCACCCTCTGCCTCATAGACGTACTGTTTCTGCTGCATGCCTTTTCTACAGATACTTCCAATGGCACTTTTCTTCTTAATTGGCTTCTATAATTCCTGCGCTCTCTCTATCTTTCTTTCTTTCAAAACAGTCCGAACACGTGCTGCTACCAGCCAACATCCATTTACTGTCCCAATTGAAACTCACAGAACCAACTTTTCATCTTCATTGTTTATTCATTCAACTGCTGTTTTGCTGATGATAGTACATTGATTTCCACCTTCCAGTTTGAGAAACCTTGCTCTGCATAAACAGCTTTGACTTCTCGAATATCCACTACCAATTCCTTAAATGCTGATCTGCAGTGAGGCAAAGATAACTTAGTTGATTTCAATACTTCTAAAAAACTCAGTCCTGTCTTATATTTTCACAAAAAGGATTCCTCTGCTCCAATGCTTATCTTTGATGACACACTCCAATTTCTAGGTGAGGTAATATTAGGAATTACCCTGATTTCTAATCTCTCTCTTGCATAAGCACATTACAAATATTGCTCCCTCTCCATCTAAAAAACTAGGTTGTCTCTTTTGCTCTCAGCATTATTTTTCTTCCAAACAGCTGTTCACTCTGTACAAATCACAAATCAGTCCTACCATGGAATATTCTTTCCACAGCTGGGGCAGTGCCCCCAAAAGTGTTCTTCTGAATTGGCTTCTATAATTGCTGCTCCCACTTTCAAATTAGTCCAAACACATTCTGCAACCAGTAATCATCCTTTTACTGGTCAATTCCAAAATCTCAGAACCAACTTTTCTTCTTCCTCATTTATTTATTCAACTTCTGTTTCCTTGAACAACCTTCCTTCACATGTATTTCCTGAAAACTGCAATCTAATGTCAACAAATATCTTCTTTCATCTTTTCAACCTTCAACCTATGCATGGTACTGAGTACTATACGTTCTAATACCTCTCATGTTTGGGATTTTTATATAAAAAAAGTCATTTGTTTAGGTAAACTGGAGTAAATGGATTTTTTTGAAATATAAACGTTAAATTAAGTACATTTATCAATAGTTCTAAGTAAATCATTATAGTTTTTATAATACAAATGGATTATAATGAATATGAGGAGAGTTGGAATAATACACAAATAAGTGAGTGTATAGTTTAAAAAAAATATATCAGCATTTCATTGTTCATTTTTAAAGCTTAATAATCATTTTGAACTCCTGTTGTAGTTACCTACAAAATGATGCTTAAACACTTTCCTATTGGTTGTAGTTGTGAAATTATATATTGTAATACCTTTTAGATACTATAATACATATGCCAACAATTGACACAGTTTAATTTAGTGGTATTCACATTAATTCATTAAAAAAAGTCTTATTAAAATATGTACTTTTCGTAATTTTAGCGAATCAGCCAAATTACAAGTGTCCTTCAAAATTATTTGGAGCAGTCTTTCCTTGACAGTGTGGAAATTAGTGATATAAAAGTCCTTAGTTTAACTTTAAGAATATATGCAACAATAGGAAAAATAAAAGATGTTGAAGAGATTTTTTGTAAAAGAATTGTCAAACCTTATCTGCAAGAGGTAAGTTAGCATTTAAAATATTGTACAGTAATTTATAATTTAAATATATTTTTTAGACTTTTTTAAAATAAATTATTACAATATAAAAATATTGATCATTGACTACTATATTCTAGAAATTTACTGCTTTTAGTACTGAGTTCACTCTCACCTGTCCACTATCTGTAAACCTGAAGGAATTGGTTCAAACCTGTTTCAGGTAATTTAATTGCATCTCTTTAATTGCATCCCAGGAAATTGCATCTCTTTTTGGTGAACTGACATAAAACTATATGTCAGTTTATGAAAAAGTAAATTTTTTAGTTATATTGGCAGTTTTCCATTATACTAATTATGTTTAACTATGTTTAAGTATACAGTTTATCTGTATACTTAAATATAATCTAACAAGGGTTAACTAACTAGGCATTCATTTATTGGAGTTTCTAATAATCACAAGTTGACTAAAGTTAGGATTCAGTGTGGAGAATTGATTTTATATACCTGTCAACTTTTCCAGATTTCCAGAAATTGTCTTTTACAGAAACTTTACTTATGTGCAGAGTTTCCTTTAATTTGTGTAGGCTTTCAATAATAATCATGTGGTGTTACTTTTTTCTAATATGGACCTATTAAATTTATCAGTATGAGCACATTAATTAACCCGGCAATAGTGGCAGGTAATCTGACATGTAACTATCAAAAATAACATTCCCACATTAATCAATGATTAAAAAGCTGAAATTTGTTTTAACTTTCTAAATATAATCACAGTTTTATTGTAGCAGTTTCTGAAGTGATTTTTTTATGCTTTTAGTACAGCAGTTGGTTGTCAGGTTACCTGCCACTGTCTTTGCAACTATTTGGCTTTTTGTTTAAAGAATGGAGTTGTACTAGGCATGCACCAATGCTGTGTTTGTTTAAAGTTTCAGGTTATTTGATTGTATTCTCCCACTAGTTCACTAAACATCTACAGTGTTACCCTAGTTGTTTTTGAAAGATTCATTGTTGTTTTCACAGAGTACAGATGGTTATACAAAACCCAAAACTCTCCAGGTGGCTGCCATACTGGTGGAAGAAAGATACATAGTTTTAAACTTCACATGCTATGAATCTTGATGCTATTAATTACTTCTGAAAATAGGTAATTAATAGCATTGAATATATATAATGTTTTTTTTAAAATTTTTTAATAATATTTATATACATATAATATTAAAAAATAATAAGCAGAAATATATATATATGCACATGCTGATGTTTGAAATTACTTCTGAAAACAGGTAATTAATAGCATTGAATATATATAATGTTTTTTTTTTTAATTTTTTCATAATATTTATATACATATAATATTAAAAAATAATAAGCAAAAATATATATGCACATGCTGATGTTTGAAATTTCATCCACTTAATGGTTTGGTTTTTTATACTGGAAAATGGGAAAGCATAATAGACAGATGTTTCTGTTTAATGTCTGAAACATTTATTTTGAAAGATTCAGCGTAATTATTATTTCTTTTAAATAAAAGGTCTAGAGCACATAGCATACCTTAAAACTTTAATTTTTAAGAAAATATAAAAAAGTAAGTACCACAATCCATTAAGGAAAGATAAAATATTGGCACTGTTTAAACAGAATTCAGAAAACACAAAACATTTTCAAAAAATTAAACTCATTTTCATAAATTTCAAGTGACCTGCCACCTTTTTTTGCTACATTTTGGACACACTGACCACTTAGTAGATTGGCTTGGCTCTCAATTTGCATCATATATTTAGATTTTAGATAAAGCTTTTGACACTTCCGCATGAAAGACAGAGTAATAAAGGGAAGCTTGAGTGGCGGAAGGCAGAGGATAGTTTTTAATGGACAGTGCTCATATTGGACTAATGTTATTAGTTGGAATACCTCAGATTCAGCATTTTACTGGTTTTTTTTTTTCAGTATCTGTTAACAATATTTCTGATATGCTTAATGTATAAGCTTATCAGAAATATTCAACAAGATGTGCCCAAGCATATCAAGCTTAGGGACATCGTAGCCCTAGCAGCCCTTGTGCCGTTAAACAGTCTTAAGACTGTTTGTAGATTCTACAAAGATTGGCAGGGTGGGTAGTTAAAAACAGGAATCGAGGCATACCATGCAACAACACTTGGAAAAATTAGATGGATGAGTGAGAAGTGGCAGTTGAAGTTTAATGTTGATAAATATAAGGTACTGTATATGGGTAGCAGTAATATCCCACACACAAGTTTTATTCAAACTGCTCAAGGTGGAGAATTGGTGGTAACCACACTCAAGGTTTGGGAGAAAAAAAAAAGACCTTGGGGTAATTGTGCATACGGCCGAGGTGTGCATTCTGATATGAAGTTCTCTGAGCAATGCAGGCAGGATGGTAGGTCAGCTCATCAGGTTCTGTCAGTAATATTGTGGAAGAAATGCATTCCATGTGTTTTGATGTTGTTTAAATATTCAGCATGTTAAGGTATTAAATCATTTATTCCAAATGAATAATTTGGTGATACATTGTCTGATATTCAAATCATGATGTACCATAAACATGAAGTTTTGAAACTTTTGTTTTAGCAGAATTATTATCATTAAAATAGAGAAAAATTGTTAGTTGTAATCACTGGTATTTATTAAGTGTGAAATAATCCATTTTTACTCTGAGTAATTTATTATACACTTGTAACTGAGTAATCTATTATACACTTGTAACTGAGTAATTTATCATGCACTTGTAAGCTAACAGAAGCACACTCTTTTAGCTTAAAGTTTACTGTGCAACTGAGTATAATGGACACAGTTACAGTGAGAGATTCACACGTGAATGCTTAGAATTGAATAGATGAGGAAAAAAATCCCAGATCTGCCTTGAATGTTTTGTCATGATTTTTTCTTTTGCTGTACCTGTGGCATGTATTCCAAGTCCAACCTAGTGAATAAGCATAGCTCACCTGGCAATTCTTTTCTTTGTCACAGTTGTAAGGAGTATACTCATCTTAAGTTAAATTTTGGTGAATTGCTAGAATAATTTGAGTCACTAAAAAAACAGGTGCTTGCCCTTGAGAATAATGTAACTGGGAGCTCATCAGGGACTCAAGACTCGTGTAACCTACCAAGTGATGCACTCCTGATTTGGGCCACAGAACAGAATAACCAAGTGCAAACTACTCTAGTTCAAATTAGACTTAGACTTAGTTCTATTAGGAGACTCCATTGCCAGGAAAACGGAAAATATTTTTTGTAATTAGGTGGACTAGAACCAGGGTGTCTGCTGGGAGCAACTATTAATGATGTTACCAACAGACTGTCAGATTTTAAGGTGGGTAAAGAGAAAATTATTATTCATGTGGGAGACTAATGACATCAGCATACACGATCTGACGATTTGTTAGACAAATATAGAACCACGCTGAAGAAATGCTGTGAGTTAGGTCACAATGTCTACGTGGCTGCAATTCTGGCCAGGCATGATAGGAGGGATTATATGCTTGAAAGCCTTGTGGATTAACTCAAGACTTGAAGGACTCTGCAAGGCTTTTGGGGGGGGAAATTTCTATCACTTGGCTAGCACTTGTAGGTAGAAGGAATCTGTTTTGTAGAGACGAAATACATTTAAACAAAGGTGGTGCAAGGGTTTTTGCCAGTATTATTTAGGATACCTTAAAGGTTCAGGGAAACTACTAGTTTGAGGGGACAAGGGTAATATAGATATCTGCTTATCTGATAATATCAGTCAAAGTAATGCTTGCACATACCTCAAGAGTTTGTTTGTTACCACAACAGAACATAATAGCAAGATGTTCTGAGGGGCAGAAACATTTCAATGAGTGGGTAGCTAAAGCCAGGGAAGCGAGCTTAAATAACATAACTTTAAGGGGTCAGGTTAGTTAACTATACAAGAACACTAAGTCTTAACTGTTTATATAGTAAAGTCAGTAGTGCCATTAATAAAATGAGTGAATTTGAACTGCTGGTAAGGACAAGTAATGCTGACACATGGTCCACCCGGAGATAGGGAATGATGAGTTTCAGTATGGTATGTATAATGTATTTAGGAAGAATAGGGCAGATAGAAGGGATGATGGGGGTCATGCTTCTTATCAAAAGCAGCCTGAGCGAGATGAAAGCTTTCCCGGGTTCAGACATTTTGCATGCTAGTATAGAATTTGTATGGTGTGTGTGCCATACTTTACTTCCAGTACAAGGATCACTAGTGATCCTTGTATTGGAAGTAAAGGTATAATGAGAGTGTCAGTAATCTACGGCCGAGGTGATTGTAAAGATTGATGAGAGCCTCTACATGCAAATGGAATGGGAAAGTTAGCATCAGTGTCTTATTATGGATGATTTTAATTTGTCTCTAATTGATTGGAGCAAATGGGGACAAAATTTTTAAATCAACTAGATGATTGTTATTTGTATCAAGATGTCAGAGAAAGTACTAGGGAAAAGAATATTCTAGACCTCATCACCCATGAACTAGATGACATAATAGGACTGACAGTACATGAACCAGTAGCAGAAAGTGATCACAGAGTTCTGTGGTGGATGATGAAGAGAGAGAGAGAGGTAGCAATAGTTAAAGGAAAAGGAATGGGTTATAATTTCAGGAAAGGAAATTACAACGGCTTAAGATGCTACATGGCCTCTATTAACTGGGTAGATATCTCACAGAGAGTGAATACAATTGAATTATGGTATACCTTTCAAACATTAATCACAAAAGCCTTGAATGTGTATATACCCTTAAAAAATACTCCATGAGAAGGATTCCAAGTTAGATGAATAAGGAAGTTCCAGATTACTTGAGCAGAAAAAAAACAGCATTGAAAAGTTAGAGCAATAAAAATTACTGAAGCGTATAACAGCTACAAATTGATTCATAATAGTGCCACAGAAAAGGTTAAGCTGGCAAAGGCAGATTATGAGAAATTTCTGGCAAAGAGAGCTAAGAGTGGCAGATAGGAATTCTTAAAATATACAAATGCAAAGAAGAGAATGACAAACCAGATTGGACCCTTATGTAATGGACTTGGGATAGTATTAGATATCCCAGCTGAAGTTGCAGATGATCTCAACAGTTACTTTGCATCGATATTTATAGAAGAAAAACCCTTTACATCAATGAGAAATTATTGGAGCAAAGTTGAAAAAAACGTAATTAATGATGTTGAAATTTCACATGTTTATTTAATGAAAAAACTTTTGAGCCTACTGGCCAATAAGACTCCTGGGATTGATAGCATTTACCCTATAATCTTAAGGGAGGTAGCAAGTGAGTGCATTGAACCTTTGAGGCTAATTATGAGAGCATTGCTGGACTCAGGCGCGATTCTGCTGGATTGGAAAAGTGCCAATGTATCTCTAATACGTAAGGGTGGTTTTAAGAGTGAAGTGGGAAATTACAGGCCAGTTAGTCTGACTTCAGTAGTAGGGAAAATAACGTAGACTATGATCAAGGGTGAAATTCAGGATCACTTAGATAGAAATGGAATTCTGAAGGATACTCAGCATGGTTTTGTAAAGGGAAAAATCATGTTTAACTAATTAGCAGGGTCACTCAAAAGCTGGATTTAGGGAATAATTTCGACATTGTTTATTTGGATTTCAGCAAAGCATTTTACTCAGACCCACATGTGCAGTTACTTTATAAGCTGGAACAGGTTGGAATCACAGGGAAAATCCTTAGCTGGATGGCTTCAGGGCAGGAGGCAGAGGGTTGTGATAAATGGTTATTCCTGAGATTGGATTGATATAAGAAGTTGTTGTTTGGTTTTTAGGAGCATTAGCAACTAAGGCCATATTGCTCTGGGGATATGCAGTGGTCATTCCCTGACCTTTCTGCATCCTCCGTATTTGGTGGTCATGGGCTCGAACCCCGGTCTAATCAAGAAGCGTGTGCTACGCTTCTTGCCCCCCCCCCCGGGGCTATGGAGGTGCCAATGATGTAAGAAGTGGGTTTCCCAAGGATCAGTATTAGGACCACCGTTGTTTTTGATTTTCATAAATGACATTGATGAAGGAATAGAGTGTGTTATGTCTAAATTTGCAGACAATGTAAAGATTGGTAGAGTAGTTAATAATCACTGTTAAGCAGAGCTTCTTCAGAGTGACGAGATAGACTCCAGGGATGGTCAGAAAATGGCAGAAAGCTATGCTTTTTTAGCAAAGTGTAAGGTATTACACCTGGGGAACAGTAATCCCAAAATAACTTATATACTTGGTGGAGTTGCACTAAAGCCGGTAGTGGAGGAAAGGGACTTGGGTGTTACGCTACAGTCAGACATGATGTTCTTCAAGCATTGTAGACAGGTTGCAAGGAAGGCCCATAGTGTCCTACCAATGATTTATCGAACAATTGCCAGTAGAGATAAGGACGTTATAATGCCATTATATAAGGCTATTGATATTGTTAGACCACACTTGGAATACCATGTTCAAGTATGGAGATTGCACCTAAAGAAAGACATTGTGCTTCTTGAAAGGGTTCAAAGACAGGTGATGTGCCTGGTGAGATTGGCAAAAGGGCATCCATATGAGAAAGGACTTTGAATATGTGGGTTGCAGAGTTTGGAGACTAGGCACTTAGAGGAAACTTGATTGAGATGTTTAAGGCTCTGAGAGACATAAGTTAAATGAATGATGGAGAACAAAATTTTCACGGTTACAAATGATTTATTTTAGCCAGCGAGTTATAAATTACTGAAATAAGTTACCTACATGGGTGGTTGAGGCTGACAATTTGGTGAAATTCACAGGTCAGCTAGATAGTTATCTACAGGAGGAGAGAAATGCATAGGTTGTCTATTTCTTGTTTATACTCCGGCACGACCACCAGGTCAGTGGAGTTTACAATAAATCAATCAATACAAATGTTAATCGTATTTAGCAGTCACGGGCTTGAACCCCGGTTCACTCAAAGAGTGGGTGCTCCTGACCACTTGTTTATGTCAGGCCTGATTTCCTTTTCTCTTATTAATTATTTATTATTTATTTTAGTTTATATTTTTATTTATTATTATTTATATTATTTATTTATTTAATTAATATTATTATTTTATTATTATTTTTTATTTTTATTTATTATTTATATTATTTATTTATTTAATTAATATTATTATTTTATTTTTTTATTATTTTATTATTATTTATTATTATTATTATTATTTTATTTATTATTTATTTTTTTTCTGGTGCAGTATAAGCCATAGGCTTCCTTGCAGCATGTGGCCATTGCTAATACTAATACAAAACTTTAACTGTCAAAAAGCTCTGATTAGATTCAACTGTTCAACTTATAGTTAACCATGCAAAGAATCTCGAAACTTGGTTATATGCGAAAAATTAAATATAGAATGTGATTGGGAATTATATTGCTTTGTGCAGTCTTTAAAATGAAAGTTGGTCTTATTAGTTACCTGCTGAAGAGGCCAGCCAAAATTTGTTTTTTTGGAAGCATTGTTAATGGTATGCAGTAAAGGCAATATATAATTTGCAAATAAAATATTTGATACTAGTAATCCTTGTATTAGAAGCCTGTCATTAACAACCCTGCTAATCTTTTTATCATATGCAAACTTTATCACTAAGCCAGATATACCTTCATCAATATCATTGATAAATATACAAAACAACAGTGGACCCAACACCGAACCACGTGGGACTCCGCTAATAACATTAGTCCACGAAGAGGCGCCTCCATAGCCAGGTGGGAAGGAGCAGTAGTGCATAGCACACGCTTCTTGATCAGACCGGGGTTCGAGCCCGTCACCACCAAATACGGAGGGTGCGGAAAAGTCAGGGAATGACCACTGCATATCCCGGAGCAATATAGCCTTAGTTGCTAATGCTCCTAAAAACCAAAAAACAAACAAACAATTAGTCCACAAAGAGCCCATTGATTACCACCTAATCTCCCAGTCTTCTCCCACTCAACCATCCTTTTTATCCATTATAGCAATTTATCCTTAATACCATTCTGCTCCAATTTTTGCAGTAGTCTTCCATACGCAACAGTGTCAAAAGCTTTCCTGAAATCCAAGTATATGATATCAAAATTATTTTTTGCATCCAGTTCCTTTGTAACCACATCATAATATTTAATCCCAGGGGCTCACATCTGGTATGGGCTTAGCAAACCCAGGGTCCTGACCTGGATATCATCATTCTTCTCTCTCTTTCTCTCTCTCTCTCTCTCTCTCTCTCTCTCTCTCAGGGTAGGGTAACTTGGGAATTTTTTTGGCTGGTGCAGCATAAACCTCAGGCTTCCTTGCACCATATGAATGATAATAATATCCAATCAAATTTGTCAGACAAGACTTTCCCTTAACATACCCATGCTGTTTCCGAAATGTTGCTGCAGTCTTGTCTAGATGATCCTGCAATGCATCTTTAACCAGTGACTCCATTATTTTACCCCGAACAGAAGTTAAACTAACTGGTCTGTAATTACTCATGTCACCCTTTGATCCCCCTTTCTGAATTGGGGATCCATTTGCACATCTCCAGTCCGTGGTTACCTCCTCCTAGTCCATGGAATTTCAATGCATGATGCTTCATTGCTGATGATCAGATCAATAGTATCGCTTTGTGTTCTGTGTAACATGCTGGTGTTGAAATCATGCAGTAAATCCAGTGAGGTCTTGCTACATATGAGTGACAAGCCACAAATCCCAGTCAATATCTGGAAAGTGAAAACTCTCCATTATAAGACATTCTTGTTTTCTGGCCCACTTTATTTGGCAGTATAGTTGTTCACTATACTTCTTAGTCATTAGGCCTATAACATATTCCTACTCATTTTTGTTTTCTTGATGTTTATGCCAAACCAAACTGACTCAACATTTCTCGCCACCCATGTCAACTGGATGCACTGTGTTAGATTTTGTGCCCTTCTTAACTATGAGCATATCTTCCTTCCGTCTCGTCTTTTCTGTACATGTGATGTTTCCCATATTCAGATTCTGCATCCTTTATGTCTCTGTGACTCCATGTTTCCAATATCTGTACTATGTCTGGAGACACATTTGCTTACGGCTGCTATTAATATATTAGTCTATTCATTTAAATCCCATGCTAGCAATTTTATGACTCATCTAATGCTGTCCTCATAGCATCAGCAAGTATGCTTGCACCCATTCTATTTAAGTGAGTCCCATCCCTGTGAAAGCATTCTCTGCTAGTAAGAACAACAACATGCTGAGAAAAATTCTAACCCACATGAGCATTTCACAGTATATCTATGGCCAAACTGATTGACAATTGGCAAGGCTTTAATCCTGTACTCCTAGCTATCACGTCTGAGCAGAACTTCCCGGTTTGCATATTATTATTGTGGAATTTTTTCAGCAGGAACAAGTAAATATGAGGTGATTATCCTGTTATATGAAGCAGTGGCTAGAGCTCTTATTGAGTACTTCATTCAGGTTTAGAAGCATCATTTTAGGAAGAATGTGAATCTGTTGGAACAGTTGCAGAGAAGAGAAACAAGAGCAGTCAGGTACACAAAAAAAGTACTCTTACCAAGAAAGACCTCAGTTCGGTAAATTGCAGTCTTTGTGAACTAGGAGATCTACTAAAGGAGATCAATTAAATTGAAACAAAGTGGCTCTACATCCTTCCTAAAATGAGGGCTCCAGACCTGTACTCATGGTGTGGTCTTACCATTGCCTTATATGAAGGGCTAGCAAAATTTCTGTGACTAGATCCTATGAGCTGCTCTGGCTGCCTGTCTGCACTGCTCAGAAAACTTCATATCTGAATGCACAATTACCCCCAGATCTCTTTCACTCTCCACTACCCTGAGTGTTGTACCACACAGTTGGTATGTTACTCTGGGGTTACTGCTATCCATATGCAGTATTTTGCATTCATCAATGTTAAATTTCAGTTGCCATTTCTCAGCCCATCTGTCTAACTGTTCTAGATCCTGTTGCAGTAGCATACTGTCATTAACCATCCAGCCAACCTTGGATCATCTGAAAACTTGGACATTAAGCCTGATATGCCTTTATCAATATCATTGATAAATATAAAAAACAACAATGGGCCCAACACTGAACCCTGGGGAACTCCACTAATAACATTTGTTCATGAAGAGCAGTGTCCAATGATTACTACTCTCTGTCTTGCCACTCAGCCATCCCTTTATCCATAGCAGCAACTTACCCTTAATGCTATACTGCCTAATTTGTAACTGTATCAAAAGATTTTCTGAAATTCAAGCACTGTATATGATATTAAAATTGTTTTTTGCATCCAGTTCCTTTGTGATCACATCATAGTAACCAATCAAATTGGTCAAACAAGATTTCTCATAACAAATTCAAGCTGTGTCTGAAGTATAATTATAGCCTTGTCTAGATGATTCTAAATTGCTTTTGACACTGTTGCGCATGGAAGACTACTGTACAAATTGGAGCAGAATGGTATTAAGGGTAAGTTGCTACAATGGATAAAAGGATGGTTAAGTGGGAGAAGACAGAGGGTGGTTATCAATGGGTGCTGCTCTTCGTGGACTAATGTTATTAGTGGAGTCCCACAGGGTTCGGTGTTGGGTCCACTGTTGTTTTGTGTATTTATCAATGATATTGATGAAGGTATATCAGGCTTAATGTCGAAGTTTGCAGATGACACAAAGGTTGGCAGGGTTGTTAATGACAGTAATGGCAGTGTGCTACTGCAACAGGATCTAGATAATTTTGGCAGATGGGCTAAGAAGTGGCAACTGAAGTTCAACCTTGACAAATGCAAAGTACTGCATATGGGTAGAAGTAACCCCAGAGAAACGTACCAACTGTGTGGTACTACACTTAAGGTGGTAGAAAATGAAAAAGACCTGGGAGTAATTGTGCAGTCAGATATGAAGTTTTCTGAGCAGTGCAGACAGGCTGTTAGGGCGGGTCATGGGGTTTTGTCAATGATATATAGGAATTTTGCTAGCAGGGAAAAGGAGGTGATTGTCCCTCTGTATAAGGCAATGGTCAGGCCACGCCTTGAGTACTGCGTACAGGTCTGGAGGCCTCATTTTAGGAAGGATGTAGATTTGCTTGAGCGTGTACAGAGAAGAGCAATACGATTGGTGAGGGGAATGAAGGGATTCTCTTACCAAGAGAGGCTTAAGTTCTGCAAATTGCAGTGGCTGGAGACTAGGCACCTGCGCGGTGATCTGATTGAGGTCTATAAGGCCTTGAATGGGTTGAGCACGCTGAATTCTGATGGGATCCTTCCACTTGTTCAGATTACCAACCTACGGGGACATAAGTTCAAATTAAGAAAGGACAGATGTAGAATAGATGTGCGGAAATTTGCCTTTAGCCAG
Organism: Mastigoproctus giganteus; assembly: GCF_048544385.1. NCBI lineage: Eukaryota > Metazoa > Arthropoda > Arachnida > Uropygi > Thelyphonidae > Mastigoproctus > Mastigoproctus giganteus. The sequence goes on from NC_143580.1 coordinate 173,477,797, forward strand.
CGGGTGGTTAATTGCTGGAACAAACTTCCATCTGTCATTGTAGAAGTTGATAGGTTAAATAAATTTAAGGAGGAACTGGACAGGCATTTGGAGGGAATGGTGTGATTTTTTTTTTTTTTTTGGCTGATGCTGCATAAGCTCCTACACTTGCTTTCTTGCATCATGTGCCACTACTACTACTACTACTACTTCTTTTACCAGTGAGTTCATTATTTTCCTTGAAAAAGAAGTTAAATTGACATGTCTGTAGAGGCAGTTACCACTTTACAAGTTTTTTTTTTTTTTTAAGTATCAACAAAATTGAAAATAGGAACATTAATTGCAAAAAAGGAATATTAAACATTCATAAATACCGCATTTCAAACCGCGTGCGTAGCTATACAATACAGTGTACCCCGCTTTATGATATTAATCCGTTCCAGAGACCATTGTATCATGAAAACATCGTAATGTGAACCCAGTAACATATTGTTTTTTGGTAATTCGTTCCACTTACTTGGAAGTTGAAATTTTCACTATATAATTCTCTAAAAAGGTCGGTTTTTTATAGTGTAAATTGTATTAATTACCAATTCAAATCATTAAAATGCACTGCACTCTTATCGTTATCATATGTTCTGTTATAAGAACCAATTTTGAATGTCTTTGTGATATTTTTCTAAAGCACATTTCTGGATGTCACAACCATAAAACAATAAAAACAATTTGCACTTTCCAGTTTATTGGGCTTTTCTGTTACTGCAAGCAATTATAAATGGGTAGTACACTCCATGTTATTGCATTTGCGAAAATACCAATAGCTGGAATTGTGTGTTTTTTTACATTATTATGATGCAATGTGTTCCCCTTCACTGAAATCTTCAATCGTATAAAAAACAAATAAATTTTCTGAATCTTCTCTTCCTTTTTTTTTTTTTTTTTTTTAAAGCTTGTTACTCCATGCAAATCTTGTTAGTTGCAGTTTGTGCATTCCGTTAAAAAATGCTTATGCATGCTATTGAAATTTATAAAGAAAAGAGAAGATTATCTTGGAAACAAACTCCTCTTAAAGCATTTCTGAAGAAAACGACTCCTTGTGCAACAAACCAAGTGCTGAGCCAATAATGAGTGGTCAACGAGTGTGCATTTAGTCGATGGTGATGATGAAGAATAAACATTCTTTAAAATTTGTAAGTCATAAATAATTTCTTTATTATTATAATTTGCTTGATTTTACAGGCTAAATTTTCATTTCTTTGGATAAATCAATCATTTTTTAAACATAAACTAATTAACTAACTAATTTCATTTTTGAGAACGAAACCCTATTTTTAGCATTATGTCTACGGGAAATAAATTCCCGCTTTACGAGTGAGTGCCAGGAATGAATTAACTCACAAAGTCGGGAACTACCTGTAATTACTCATACCACCTTTTGTGAGTTGGTGATACATTTGCACATCTCCAGTTCAAGCGGACCTCCCCTTAATCCATGGGGGCTCTAATAATTATGACTAAGGGTTTGCTTATTTCCTTTGCCGCCTTCCTTAATATAACTGGATAGATCCCATCCACCCCCAGGTGCCTTTCTTATGTTTAACTTCAACTGTTTCTCTTCCAGTTTCTTCACAGTTATTACAAAATCATTTAGTTCCCTGTTAGAGCTTGAGAAACTTCTAGCATCCCCGTCTCTAAAGAATTCCTCATGTGTGAATGTATATGCAAAATACTCTGTTTGTCAGCAACCTGAGCAGGGTCAGCAACAGTCAAATCATTGATATCGAGTGGACCAATTCAATTCATCACGTTCCTTCTAGTGTTTTTATAAGTCATGAGGTTTGTTCCAACAATTAGCTGTCGACTGATTGCAAGCAAATTCCTCATATCCATCCTGCAACCATCCTTCCTCAATTTGAATTTATGTCTCCTCATGTGGGAAGTCTGAGCAAGACGAAGGATTCCATCAGCATTGAGCTTATTCAATCCATTTAGAGCCTTAAACACCTTAATTTGATTTTCTCACTAGTCTCCAGTTGCTGCAATTTGCAGAACTGAATCATTTCTTGGTATGAGCACCTTTTGTTCCTCTCACTAATCTCTTTGCTCTTCTCTACACCTGTTTCAAGAGATCTACATCCTTCCTAAAATGAGTAATCCAGACCTGTATGCGGTACTCAAGATGCCTCATAAGCATTGCCTTGTACATAGTGTGTAGTGTTAATTATAATGTTGCTCTGTGGGTTTATAGCCTCAGTTGCTGATGCGCCAATAAAACCCAAACCAACCAACCAACCAGCTCTGTGGGTCCCCCCCACCCCCCAACTTCGTGTCAATCAATGTGATGAATACAAAACTCTGTGTAGGCCAGGTTTATGTGGGTTAATGAGTGTTCATGTAGTATTAGTGTGGTGTGGTGTTGTTCATCCGGCCTCAGCCTACTTGCTTGGTTTTCACACAAAAAGCTCTACTGTTCAATGCCACAAGGGGCCATGCTGTGCAGTAGGGAATATGAAAGCACTGGGTGGGGAGTGAACCATGTGGTAACCAAAGCTACAGACAGGGAGAGACCAGTAAAAAAAAAAAAAAAAAAATATATATATATATATGAAGGTGGCATTGGGGATATAGGAAGTGGGAGAGGGTAAAAGTGGTATAAAAATAGAGGGTGCCTGCCTTAGTGAAAGGGGGGGACTGTAGGGTCCCCCCAGGTCAGGATGCCCATCCTGCCCTGGGGATGGAAATTGACAGATGGAAATGGGGTTACCCACCAGGCAAAAGGGGAAGGGAGCCATCAGGGTTGGGGGGAGGGGAGTGGGGGAGGTCAACCAACCCAGGTGGTAGGAGTGAAGGTTCATAGGGAAAGAGACTCTTATGTTAGAGTGTCTGTTCGCTACTCATTCCCACACTGGCTGGGATTTAACTCCCAAATCACCAGTGTCTCTGTCCCACACCATTTCAACTAAGTAGCTATTGTGTGGTGTCTGCTAGGGTAGGCAGTTACCATACTGGTCCTTTTTGCCCGCCAGTCATTCCAGGAAAGGATGGGAAGAGACAGGCAATTCTTCCATCCAAAATCTTTATTCATTCCCTGCTCTCATTCTGTTTTTCTTTTTATTTTTTTTTTTAAATACTGATTTTATGCTTTTTTCTTACATTTTCCATTAAGTTATGTATTTTTTCATTCATCCATCTTCTCTCACACCTGGGGGTGGGGGCAGTGTAGTAGTGTGTTATGTAGCTTAATATACTAGGATACTAAGATGAAGTAGATTAGGTAAGCTAAGAATTAGGAGTTAGTGAATTCTTCACTGTAACATTACGTGGTTCGTGTTCTTTCTCTCACAAAATTGCACTCACATTCACTCTTCTGGGTTTCATTTCGTTTGTTCAGTTTTTGCTGCACTGCACTTCACTGCACTCTCTGGGCACCTCAGCTTGTTATTATTCTTCAGTTGAGGTGTAAGCCCGGTTGAAATATTTGCCGACCAGCGGAGAATGCAGTGTGTGTGTTTGTGTAGTTAGTATTAGAATAATTTTGTGTTAGTATAAACTAAAGTGAGCTATTATTAAATATGTGTTCATACAGCCAACATTCATTCCTTCACTAACTCCTATATACCATAACCCTCATTCATTCTCTCTCTTGCTCCCTTGTTACTCTTTTTCACCAAAAATAGCATTCATTCCCTTTTACTATAATTCCTATTTTCATCCTATCATTCAGTGCCTAGCCCATTCATTCAGTCTTTCACACTCTTTCATTCTTTCATTCTGCATTGCATCCCCTTGCTGCCAGCATACTAATATTTTCCTTGCTGCCAGCATACTAATATTTTTCAGCCAAGCTGCCTGTACATCTCCCTCCCCTACATGTTTACTTAATTGGTGTGGGCCCAAGGTCCCCTGTTCGGGATGGGGACAATCCTGGGGGGACTCTAATCAATCCACTTTAGTCAGATTGGGATATCTGTCAGGGAGCTGGATACAACTACCCTGTCAGTTTAAAATGTCATCATCTGGGCATGGTGAGACATGGCCACTTTTGCTATGAGTTGTTGTTTTGCTGTGGGGACTGCAAGTCCCATCTCTGAATGTTTATTTGCATGAAGCCTGTGAAAGCTTCATAATTATTTTCTCCTATTATAAAAAAAAAAACATTCTTTTCCCCTGGGTAGGGGCCAATTTCTGCTATTATTTGGGTTCTTGGTACATCATAAATTATACATTCGTAAAGAATGTGTGCCTGGTCACCTTCACCACAGGTACAGTTTGTGTCATCAGTCAGCCCTAAGGAAGTCAGTTCAGCCTTTAGGGAGCCATGACCCATCAATATAAATGTTGTGAAAAGGCCAAGGGTGTACCATTTTGGTAGCATTGGACTGACTACTGCCACCTGAATCAGAAACAGTTTGGTAACCAGACCTTTGGTTTCCTGCTCCCAGTTTGTTTGGCATAGATTACGGAGCTTTGTGGCTATTTTCTTCCTTTCTGCCTTGATGGTATTAACTGTGTCAAAGGCTATTCCCAGAAATTCTGTGGGTATGCCCTTTTTAAAGTCTGTAATACAAGCCTCTTTTGGCTGCTTCCAGGTAAAGTGGGAGAGCACCAGCCAGTACTTGTAGGCTGGAGCTCTCCAGCCTGCAAGTGCAGGTGTGCAACATCCTCTGGTAGTAGTGAGAAGTACAGGTAATCCTTGTATAACTCGATAGTTAGGTTCCTATAAATCTTGTAGTGTGAAACCATGTTATACAGGATTAAGAAACATTAGACAAATCAGGGTTATGTTCCAAAAGCTTACAAAAATACACCATTTTTTTAACTATGGGAAACTTAATTTTTATTAAAAATAGTAATAACTTAACAAATGTCTTACAAACTGTGATACATTGTGATGTCAGGTAATGTATGGTCATTTAATTTTCTCCCTCTTCATTGCTGCTAAAAAAAACAAAAATGTTTTCTTTGTTGCAGAATCTAGATTTTGTGTATCTTCTGCTCTCTTTAAAAAATCAGTAATCTGGGTTTGTTTGCTTTTGCTTGATAGATCTTTGTAAATTTCTTGGTATGGAGCTAAGCATGTTTGAAGCCCCCTTTTGAACTTTGTGCTCCTTTCAGTCGAGGGATCTGCATTTAAAAAATAAGATTCTAATTTCTTGGCTAAGTTTATTCCTTTTACACTAAAAAGCATTTTTAATGTAAAATTTGGAGCTTCAGAATTTTCATCTGTGCTAACATTACTTCCGATGCCATTTCCACCAAATCCACTTTGCCAGCCTCTATTTTTCTACCAGTAATTCTTGAACATCTTCAGTAGTCACATCATCAAAACCTTCCCCTCCTACCTACTTAGCAAGTTCTACTATCACACAGATTCCATTTTCTGCCTTTTTGGACCATATTTCCTGAATGAACTGACTCTGGCCGTACATTTTTTCAGTATGCATTTAATTTTGCCTGTTTTACTTCTTTGAGTGATTAAGCTATGATTCCGATAGTCCATAATTGAACTGTAGGCTCATTTTTTGCTTTCCTTGGCCATAATTTAGGGCTACAGTTTAATTCACAACAAAGAAATTATTCCAAAATGGTTCACAATATAATAGCGTAGCTTAATTTAATTTATTATGATACTCACCTTTTTATAATCTGCATTGATGTTGGAATAAATTGGATGATAATTTTAAATTTAAGTTAGCATGAATAAGTTAGGATTTAAAAACAGAATTAAAATGTGCGCAAGGAAGTAGAAGTGCACGTCTTCGTCCTTGGTTGTCACTGTTGAAATTTGAAACAATTTTAGTTATAGGGTTGGAAACAGAAGGCCAATAGCCATAACAAGTGGCTTTCGTTTTACACGTCTTCAGTTGGCAATGGTAGAATGAGAGTAAACGCGTCATCCTACCATTGCCAAATTTTGAAATAAAGTTTTAAGGCTGCTACTAATTTCTCCACACAAAATAACATATAAGTATTTTTTCAGCTAGTGCAATCAATATCTTTCAATTTCTGAGAAGTTAAGCAATCAAAGTGTGCAGCAGTATGGTTGTTACAGCGATTGCCACAGTGATCGTACTGCGACAAAAAATTCTCGGAAATCCAAAAATATGCTAAGGCTGTCACTAAAAATTTTCTTACCTGATAGAACTTACCTTGTATTATCTGCATTCTTCTTCAAGATTCCAGAAATTCACTGTGAGCAGTAATGTAAATGCAAAATCCAGCAATGCGGTTCTACGGCAGGGGTGTCAAACTGGCAGCCCACGATGGTCGTTTTTTTTTTTTTTTTTATTTTTGCAGCTTGTGCCGCCTCCGCGGAAAATAATGAAGTTTCTAAAATGCATTTCTACCGCTTTCCACCGCTGTCTACTGCTTTCTGTGATCGCTCAATTTCCAGAATTTTCCATTGCCTACTTAAGCGATCGTTTCACACACTGACAGTTAATATTACTGCGCCTTTCATACTGTTTGAGTCGATTACATCGTAATGTGAGTGAACTAATATTTGTGTTGCCATTTCTATTTAATAAAGTCAGTAAGCGAACAGTTTTGTTATATATACACATGATTCTGATGTGCTGTCGCTTTCCAAGCCAACCAGAAAAAGAAAGGTTGTTGACGAGGGGAGACAATTCCAAGAAAGATGGGAATCGAGTTACTTTTGCACAGAAGTAAAAGATAAAATTATGTGCAATGAATCGATTAGTGTCATCAAAGAGTACAATATTAAACATCATTATGATACAATTCACAAAGAAAACTTTTCCTGCTTCGAGGGTAAATTAAGAGAAGAAAAACTAAAGGATATGAAGAACTCACTTCAAAGGCAGCAAAATGTAATTACAAAAATTAATGAAGGCAGTGAATCGGTAGTGAAAGCCAGTTATGAAAATCAACTATTTACTGGCAAAACATTCCAAACCTTTCAGTGAAGATTTCGTGGGTAAGGAATGCATGATAAAAGTGGCTGAAAACGTCTCTCTCCCGGAAATGTGAAAGTGTTCTAAGAAATTTCTTTGGCAAGAAACAGTGGCTGAAAGGATAACCGAGATAGCAGACATCTTGCAGTGAACAACTGCAGGAAGCATCCACAAGATTTCAATTGCACTTGATGAAAGTAACGATATTCAAGATGCACTGTTTCTTCGAGCCTGCCATGGCAATTTGAAAGTAACTGAAGAGTTTTTGGAAATGATTCCCATCCATGGAACTACTACTGGGGAAGACATTTGTGATGCCGTATGGAACATTCTAGAGAAATATAAGCTTCCGCTCAAGAGACTCATTGCTGTGACTACCGATGGCGCTCCAGCAAAGACAGGTAAAGCCAAAGGATTTGTATCAACACTAGAAGCAAAACTGAAGGACTAGTATTTGGACAAACAAAAATTGCAGTCTTTCTACTGCATTATTCATTAGTAGGTTCTGTGTTCAAAAATACTGAAAATGGACTATGTGCTCAAGACTGGCCAAAAGTGTGAATTTCATCCGGTCCAGAAGACTGAATCACTATCAGATTGCTCTCCTTCTTAAGGACTTGGAAAGTGAATTTGAAGGGCTGCCATACTACACAGAGGTTTGTTGGTTGCTTTGCCACAATGTACTAAGGAGGTTTTTTTTTTACTTTTAGAAAAAATAATGCTGTTCCTAGAAATGAAAGGTCAGGATGTATTGCTTCTGAAGGATCAATCTTGGGTACAAGATCTGGCCTTCCTAGCAGATATTACAGGTCACCTAAACAATCTAAACATCAGACTACAAGGGAAAGATCAGTTGATGACAGATCTTCAAAAAATGTTGATTGCGTGGCAAAAATCAATTAAAAGAGGATACTCTGACTTACTTTTCTTTGTGTGAACAGTTGAAAAATCAGAGCTAAAGCTATTCCTTTTCAAAATATTGTGACAGAATAGAAAAGATTAAAGATGAATTTGATAAGCACTTTAAAGATCCTTGGAGCAACAAGAAGATTTTTCTTTTTTCATGGGTCCTTTTTCTTTTAATGGTGAGAGATAGAGCTCCCATTTCTATAGAAATGGAACGAATTGATTTGTTCCATTTGTATGGTGACTCGCACACAAATTGATGACTCTGAGCATTCTAAGCTGTGAGTATCAATCAGCAACAAGCAACAATTGAGCAATTAAAAAGTATCTTTAGACTTAGCAATGGCAAGGTATTGTAGGTCATGTGCTGTCCGCGTGAGGTACACTAATATGGGAAATGGCCTGCAGCCCAAATGAGTTTGACACCCCTGTTCTATGGTGTCCATCTACAATCAAGCAGAGCTTCACGTAGATGTGACTGTTCTACTCTGTGACCACAGCGCATTGCTTGTACAATGGAATAGTCACCTCCTTATCCTTACTAGCAAAATTTCTGTATATCATTGACAACACCCCATCATGTGTCCTAACACCTGTCTGCACTGCTCAGAGAACTTCTTATACCAGGTCTCTTTCATTTTCCTCCACACTGATTTGTGTGTCCTAGCAACCTCTCTGCACTGCTCAGAGAACTTCTTATTCCAGGTCTTTTTCATTTTCCTCCACACTGATTTGTGTGTCCTAGCAACCTCTCTGCACTGCTCAGAGAACTTCTTATTCCAGGTCTTTTTCATTTTCCTTCACACTGAGTCTAGTACCACACAGCTTGTACATTAATCTGGGATTACTGCTACTATGTGCAGTACCATGAATTTGTCAATGTTAAACTTCTATTTCCATTTCTCACATTTTTTGCCTATTTTTACTAGGTCTTGTTACAGTAGCATATCTTGATTACTGTCATTAACCACCTGCCAATTTTTGTATCATCTGAAAACTTATGAATGATTGAAATTAAGTGGGCAAAATTAATGCAATCGGCATTATGACAAAGAAAAAAAAGTCGTGAAATTAGCAAAATGATTCCAGTTGTAGCAGTGGTGTGAATTACAGTATAACATAGTACCAGATGAATGAATAATAGGAATATAGAAAATACTTTAAGTATAATGAAGTTGTTGTTTGTTTGCCAAAGTATTTTGTTGATTTAAAAAAAAAAAAAAAAAGAAGCTTATGATTTATTTTTTATAAATGCAGTGGTACAGTAAAACATCGATTATCCATGGTAATTCGAGGATGCTGGAGTGTGTGATTTTGGATTGTTTTTTTTTTTGTACATTATTTTTCTTATATGTCCATGAATTTGTAAAATTTCAATATAATCTACATAATCTTGATTTTGCCAGAATTTAAGTAATATCTCTAAGATGCTTCATTACAACTTAATTTGCAAGCTGGCTGTAGTTTCTAATCATCATCCTCATGAGGTCCTGCTGTAGGTTCTTGCACATATTGGATTAAAACATGAAGTCATTTTTTCATAGCCAGGTTCATTTTTGTCCATATTTAATCATTGATTAACAATTGCCTTGCCTAAGACTTCGCATCCTTCAATATTTTGAACTGAGTTTAAAATATCAGGAATGATTTCTACAGTGTTATTTGAGTCTCCCACTGCCAAGTTATTTTTGGCAATTAAAAGTTATTGGGCAATATTTTTTGAACAATTTTATAATTGTTTTGCTTTTAACTTCCACCCATGCAGTGGAAATATTATAGATAGCATCTTTAATTGTTAGTAACTTCCAAAATAAAATTCTTTTCTTCTGTGATAAAGAAAGTCCATCATCAAGGTCTTTCTATACAATTGTGCATGCTCTCAGTCACCCCCTGGTCCCTAGGTTGTACCAGTGGTGTTACGTCGGGTGGGAGATAAATGACAACAGTATCACCATTTTCTGCAGATAGTTTTTCGTTTTACTTTTAGGAGATTTTGATTTTCCAACTATGGTTAATTTAATTTGTCATCCCCTGAAGCATTTGCACAGCAGAAAATTGTTATCCTGTCTTTGCTAATTTTATATCCTAGTGCTTTTATTTCTTGTATAGATTCCAATGTGTGATTGGGCATTGCTCACCAATGAAGTCACTTCTCATCTGCATTGTAAATTTGCAATGGAACAAGAACCCTTTTCTTTAATAATCATAGCTAATTCATCACAAAATAAAGTTGCTCCCATGTTATCTGCATTGAGCTTTTCATCCTGTATGCCAACTCTCTTATGCCATGCCTGTCTTTAAAAGGCATCTCCATAGCCAGGTGGGAAGGAGCAGCAGTGTGTAGCACATGCTTCTTGATTAGACTGGGGTTCGAGCCCGTCACCACCAAATACGGAGGATGTGGAGAGGTCAGGGAATGACCACCGCATATCCCGGAGCAATATGGCCTTAGTTGCTAATGCTCCTAATAACCAAATAACTAGCCTGTCTTTTTAAATCGTTTCAACTAACCAGATGAAAATGTAGGTGTTCTAGGCATTTCTAATTTGTCAAAAAAATATTTTTCCTTGCTTAAAATCATTGGTTCAGATATTGGAGTTCCTTCAGCTCTTTGTTTTAAAAACCACTTTATCATTACACTTTCAAGTTGTTCATTTGTAGCGCCTTTGAGCGATTTTCTTTGTGAAGTGCAAGCAAATGTGTCACATTTAGAAACAAATTTATCTGTATTGGGCTGGTTTTTAATGATGTCCCGTACAGTTTGCTGGCCAATTCCAAATATGTCTGCATGATTTTTGAAACACTTTCACCTTTTTCACATCTTTTAATAATTTACAATTTCTTTTCCACTGTTAAAACAACTTGTTTTCATTTACCTGACATTTTTAGTGGTTGAAATACAAAATAAATATTGTGTAGAACACATGGTAAGCACAAGAACAAGCTTTTGAGATGTTTAGTAGACAAATGCAACCAGGTTACATTTGTATGTTATTTGGCATTATAAATGCAGCAGGTGTTTCAAGACACTTGACTTTGCATCTGTGGGTGTAAAAACATATGATGTAATTTACCAGGTGGCAAAACAAGACATGACACTGATTTCCTGTATGTACTTTAGAAATCCACTTGCACAGATAAATAATATTCTTTGTTTTAAATAAAACTACATACATATAGAGGACCAAGGTTAATCTGACCCTATGGATAATTGAGCCCTGGCTAACTGTCATTTTACTATATTTACATCTATTTATTTGTCTATTCAAATTCATCAATCTCTGTACCAGATATCCAGTAAGCCCACATTGCAACTGGTTATAAGAACAACAAATATAGGTTTTGTTCCACTTTTGGAATTTTGCTAGAAGGGATAAGGGAGTGATTGTCCCCTTGTAGAGCTGCTGGAACGAGTACAGAGAAGGGCAACAATTGGTGAGTGGAACAAAGGGTTGGTGTTACCAAGAAAGGCTTAAGTTCTGCAAATTGTAGCTTCTGGAGAATAGGCACCTGCCAGGTGATCTAATTGAGGTGTGTAAAGCTTTGAATAGATTGAGCAAGCTCAATGCTAATGGGATTCTTCAGATTACTCACCTGAGGGGGCATAAATTCAAATTGAGGAAAGACAATTGTAGAATAGATGTGTGGAAATTCGCTGTTAGCCAGTGGGTGGTTGATAGTTGGAACAAACTTCCATCTGTTATAGTGGAGATCATCAACTTAAATGAGTTCAAGGCAGAACTAGACAAACATTTGGAGTGAATGGATGGGAAGGGTGTTTTTTTTTTTTTTTTTTTATTTATTTTTATTTTTTTGGCTGATGCTATATAAGCTTGCTTTCTTGCATCATATGCCCTACTAATGCTTATATCAGGAATAAGTAATTCTTTACTACTTATTAGTATAGGAAGTAGGTTTGCAATGCAAGAAGTTCTCTGAAATGCATGCTAAAGCTGGATCTCTTAAAAACTTCCAAATTTATTTCTAAAAGTGGTCAGGTATGTAATTTATTTTGGACAAAATAAATTGCATACCTGAAATGTGCAGTTGATTTACTTGCAATTGTGCAGTTGATTGCATACCTCAGCTGAAACGTGCAGTTGAGGTATGCAATCAACTGCACGTTTCAATTTTATATCAACTTTGATTTTTTTTTCACATTCTTTTATCAGTTTTCCTCCTTTAATTTTCATGTTTCAAAAAAATATTAATATACATTTTAAGGTAAGATCTCTTGACTTTTAACTGTAAAATTTTTTTAGTAATATTATCTAAAGTTGTGGCATTGCCATAGCTGCATCCATTTTGTCCTACTGGATGCAAAATTTCAATATACTAAGTACAATGTTTTTAGGAAAGACAGACGAGGAAAGCAGATTGAGAGGAAGGGAAGGTATACTTTTGATTAAGATGCACATAGATTCAAAAGGAGTATGCCACTAGACAGGAAACAGCCAAATAATATCGAATCAGTCTGGTGTGACAAAAAAATGTGAAAGAATAAAACTGATAGGGGAACTGTCAATCTTGTCATGTAGACCTCATCTCCATTTTTGCTCTTTTATATATATTAATCAAGGTAAGTGTTATACAAAATTTTAGGTGCCAATACCAACTGCAGGTATCAGTGGGGAGGGAATGCCAAATTTTTAAAATCTGTTGGTGTTATGCTGTGTAGTTGCAATTATAATGCTTGCAGTCATAAATTGGTGTGCCTACCAAGGAGAAATCCAAGGTGTGTGGTGGGGCGGGGGGAAGAGCCTCATGTACATCTGATCTCTTCATCTATATAACTAGTGTTCTGTTACAACAAAAATTCTTATTCACCATGGACAAACTATATAATGCTTCTTTTCTCCTTTATTCAGCCAGAATTTTAAAAACTTTTTCTTTTCAGATGGCTGATTTATGTCTGCAACGCCTTCATATTTACTTTTCAGAATGGTAAATGTGTTAGTGGTTTCCACAAAGCAGACAGCACTCTCGCTATGAGTGTCAATACAGCAATAGAATCCATATTCTCTCCCCACTCTTCAGAACCATCCCCTATATCCATACTACCAGTAGAACCAAAATGCTATCCCAACTACTGTCTGACCAAGCAGCAGGGCACTTAGTGGCAACACTGCACACTTCCATGGCCGTAACTTCCATTCTATCACCCTGAGGACCCTGGTGCCAATTGTATTGGAACCAGGGCTCTCTCCCCCTTTCAAGATCTTACTCACCCCTCTTCTCTTCGCTAAACATCAAAATTCTGGCCAAAAACTCTCCCCCCCCCATCTTGTCCCAGGAGTGTGCAATTGTAAAGGGCCATTTCTCCCCATCGTACTGGAGGAATCTCAATATCAGTGGAGCAATAGAATCCTGATGCCCTCCTCACTCTTCAGAACCAAAATTCTACCCTACTGTCTGAATGAGCAGCAGGGCACTTAGTGCCAACCCTGCACACTTCGATGGCTGTAACTTCCATTCTATCATCCTGAGAACTCTGGTGCCAGTTCCTTGGGTACTAGGATCCTACCCCTTTTCAACACCTACTCACCCCTCTTCTCTTGGCTAAACATCAAAATTCTGGCCAAAAACTTTCACTCTCCGCCCTCACTGTCCTATCCCAGTAGTGTGCAAACTTAAAGGGCCATTTCTCCCCATCTTTCTGGAGGAATCCAAATATCAATACAGCAATAGAATCCCTATTCTCTTCCCACTCTTCAGAACTATCCCTTATATCCATACTATCGATAGAACCAAAATGCTATCCCAATTGCTGTCTGATGCCAGGCAGCAGGACACTCAGTGCCAACTCTGCACACTTCCATGGCCGTAACTTCCATTCTATCTCCCTGAGGACCCTGGAACCAAGTCTTTTGGAACCAGGGCCCTCTGCCCCTTTCTTGAGCTTACTCACCCCTCTTCACTTAGGTAAAATATCAAAATTCTGGCCAAAACTCTCATTATTTCTTCCCCCCCCTCTCTGTCCTGTCCCAGGAGTGTGCGATCTTAAAGGGCCTTTCTCTCCATCTTTCTGGAAAACTCTAACTACCAATAGAGCAATAGAATCCTGATATCCTCTCTGCTCTTCCAAACTATCCCCTATACCCATACTACTATTAGAACCAAAATGCTATCCCAACTTCTGACTGACAAGGCAGCTGGGCAGTGATTGTTGACAATGCACACTCCAATGGCCATAACTCCCATTCTATCACCCTGAGGACCCTGGGGCCAATCTTGTTGGAACCAGGGCCCTTCCCTTTCTTAAAACATGCCATCCATTTCTTCATTTAGGCAAAACATCTAAAGCCTAGCAAATATTCTCACCCCCCCCCTCTGTTTTGTCCCTGAAGTGTGCAAGCCCTGTGGGCCACTCCTTTCTACCAAGGTGGCAGAATCTTAATATCACTGAAGTATTAGAATCCTTATTCCCTCCCCCATTCTTTTGAACCATGCACCATAACCACATTGCCAATAGAAACAAAATAGTAACCAAACAACTGACTACCCGGACAGATAGCAAGACATCTAGTGCCAATGATCACACCTTGTCCAATCTCTTCCTTCCTGTCTTCCTGCCTAATATCAATAAAAAAAAAAAAAAAAAAAACACTAGCAAAAATGTCGTCTTCCCTGCCCCTTCTGGTGCTGCAGACCTACCCCCTCCCCTTTTATATGCCATTGCCACTCATTGCATCAGCAATCAAACATAACCTGAACATTGCATTTGAACTTTAAAAGTGTGTCAAGACATCTCATCCTTGTGAAAAATTGTGACATTCTCTTACTACACTCATATGAACCAAGAAACCCAGGGAAGTGCTGAAAGTCAACTGGACCTGACTCGTATCCTTAACACCAACATGCAGGAAGCGATAGATGAGATGAGGACTGTACCAGCCTCTAAAAAGAAGTGGAAGGAGCTGGTCATGCCCAAACCTGACAGAGAAATGCAAAGCCAGAGTGCTCAGCTAAAGGACACCTGGGAGGATTCCATCCCATAAATTGATTTGACTGTGGAGACAAAACAACCAGAGGCCCTGCCCCCGGGATCCCTCCTGGCCAGAGGGCACAGTGTTGGAAAAAACTCAAATCCTGCGTACTGCCCTTGAGGATCTCACGAAAGTCTCTAACAACCGGATAGTCACCGGTGTTAGGGGACAGATTGTCTCCCTCTGGACAAAGTTGGAGACAATTCTCTACCATACAAACTTAAAATATGAAACAACTGCTGTGAAACTGGAGGTACACCTAGATGGTGGGGCAAATAAAATGCAACAGCGTGCCCCATCTTATGCACAAGCACTGAAGACGTCAGCCTGTGAATCAACAATAAAAGGCAGTGTACTTGCTACAGAGAAAAAGACCTTGCCAAAACAACCACACCTGGTGGTACTACGACCAACAACCATTGAGGAAAATTAAACAAGTGAACAACTAAAGATGCATATCATGACCAACCTAAAAGAGGAATTCAAGTCACGAAAACTAGAAATGTCGGAGTCCTGATTGAGACAGAAATAAGTGAGGAAGCACAAAATATTATCACTAACACCAAAATCACTGAACTGGGGCTCACACAGCAACTACCCCTAAAAGAAAAGGGCCCTCAATAGTCATATGACCTGGATAAAGACTTGACCCTGGACCGATTAACAGAGGAAATCTATCAAGGAAACCTGATGTCCGCTGTCCTGGATCACAGAAGGGACGAACTGCTGACACCAAAATATTCAACCAAGTCCAAGGATGGCACTCAACGAAACTGGATAATTGAACTTGTGGCCGCAGCATGGAAAGTATTAAACACCCAGAACAGAGTATATGTAAATTGGGTCAGCCACCATTTCCGTGAACATGTGGCTGTACCCAAATGCTTCAGGTGT
This sequence comes from Mastigoproctus giganteus, assembly GCF_048544385.1. Classification (NCBI taxonomy): domain Eukaryota; kingdom Metazoa; phylum Arthropoda; class Arachnida; order Uropygi; family Thelyphonidae; genus Mastigoproctus; species Mastigoproctus giganteus. Next base: position 173,493,479 of record NC_143580.1, read on the forward strand.
TGTAAATATGGGCATACAATGCACACCTGCACCCAGACTGATCCTGCATGTGGCCACTGCTCAACAAAAGGCACTTACAGGGATTGCCCAAACAAGAGTACTAACCCAATCTGCACCAACTGGGAGAGTCTGAAGCTGGACTGCACCCACTCAATCAGGGATAACAAGTGCCCCACCTACCTGAAAGTTAAGAGCTTGTTCCAATCCAAGCTGGATTATGGGGATGCACCTTAGAGGATACAACACTACAGAGGTAAAATTTCTACAGATCAACGCACAGAGGGGCCAGGGTGGTAGCGGATCAGATCCATATCACGGCTGAAGAGGAGAATGTAGATGTCATGATAATACAAGAGCGCCGACCGGACTAGCCGGGTGGGTAAAGTGCCTGCCTGCCTGCCTGGCAACCCAAAGGTCGAATCCCGCTTTGGGCTTGGATCAGAGTAAAATGTAAAAACTTTGGGAGATGCATTATGGCCACAGAAGCTGATGCGCCAACAAATAAAATAAAATAAAATAAAAAAATACAAGAGCCATGCTCACACATTAAGATAGTCAGGGGATACCCCCGACCTACAATATAGTACAGTTCGAGGATGACACCCTCATGGACCGCAGTCAGAAATCTGGATATTACTGTGACCAAAATCACACAGCTTTCACAGCCTGGGCTGCATGCGCCCACTTCACCACAGCTCTGCGGGCATTTTATGTTATTGCCCCCTACTGTCACCCGGGCGAAGACATCACCTTCACCACAAGATACCTCCAACTGGCTGCTGACACCCTTCCCAATGCTAAAATTATAGTCGGTGCAGACATGAACTGCCGGTCACCAATGTGGTATAGTCACATGCCAGACAGACATGGCACCAGAAATGGAACTAGATTGGAAGAGTTCCTTGCACATTCAACGTTGACAGTGTTAAACCAACCAAACAATTTACTCACATTCAGTAATAAACTGTGGGAGGCATAGATGTCTCCTTGGCATTCAGTAACATTGCTAATAATATTACCGACTAGTCCATCCAAGAGGCCTGGACAACGTCCGATCATCGAGCCATTACGTTCCAACTCAACAGATCGCTGACTAGGGTACCTGCAGCTAGAAAAACCACTCACAGATATGTTTTAAGGTAGTTTGGAAATGTTCCCATTTCCAGAGCAAATTGGGAACATTTCCAAACTGCCTTAAAAACCAGCATACAACAGAGACAGAGGGAGCTTGAGTGCCTCGAAGATCACCTTCAAAGCAAGATAACAGAGATCATAATGCACACAAGCGACATCGCTATTAAAAAGAAAAATCCAACCCCTGGGGCTGTGCCCTCGTGGAACCTAAAACTGCAGCAACTCCGGAGAAGCACAAACCAGAAAAAGGCCTTTCAGCAGGGAAGGATCTCCTGGCCGACTCCGGGGCTTGAAGTACTCCGACAATGCTACAAAGAAGCAAGGAACACTTACACAGCCTAAATCAGAAGCTGTAAACAGCAATCTTGGGAGTGCCTAGTCTCCACTATGGGAAACGAGAACACCTGGGGAATCAGCTACAAATTGACCATGAATAAACTCACCTGCGGGGAAGTTATTGCCATCACAATATTGCCCCAAGGAGGCATGTCCACAACCTGGGAGCAGACCATTTCCAATATCCTGGACACAGTCTTCCACCCGGCTATGCAACCTGCGAAAACAGAGCAGATTTACTGCTTAGAAAATGAAAGCTTTCAAACGGCAACGACAGAACCTCACTTCACCGGTGGAGGAGCTCAACAGTGCTGCCACCCTCATCAGGAGAAATAAATGCCCTGGACCGGACCTTTTGGAGCCCGAAATCATCAAAAAGACAGAGTGTGCCCCGAACCTGTTGCTCACTCTCTTCAACCTCTGTTTTCACTCTAGCACCTTCCCGACCTCATGGAAGAAAGCAAACGTCAAACTAATTCTGAAAGATCCGACCAAACCACCACACCGCCCAGGCTCGTACAGACCGATTGCACTTCTCACAGTCGCAAGTAAACTACTCCAATGCCTCCTCTATGGACAAATACAGCAATATTATGATGGCTGGCCTGGCCTGGCCTTACCCAATCAATTTGGCTTCAGGCAGGGTCGCTCAGCTGTGAATGCCTTAACGCACCTACAAGAACAAGTAAGAAGATGCGCCATGAAGTAATTCCATGTGATTGCCGTGGATTTTACTGGGGCGTTCGACTCACTTTGGTGGCCGAGCGTCTTGGCAAGGTTTCGGGTTGCTGGGATCCCAGGTAACCTCTACAGTATCATCAAGAGCTACTTCACAAACAGACCCATCAGGATTGTTGCTCCCTATGGGACCCTCTCCAAGAATACATTTTGTGGTTGTCCACAGGGTTCGGTCCCTGGACCACTACTGTGGAACGTAGTAATGGACTCCTTCCTAGCCATAGACCTTGACAAGGTAAAATCACAGGCTTTTGCTGACGACCTCATTCTAACAGTGTCAGCAGACTCAAGGGCACAACTGGAGACATTGGCAAACCAGGCTTTGGCCACCCTTCAGGAATGGGCAAAGCAAATCAACTTAGAATATCCCCTGCAAAGACAAACTCCATCCTGCTCAAGAGGTGCCTCAACCTCGGGCGGCCTCCACAAATCAAGATTAACCAGAAAACAATTAAATTCTCAAAGCAGCTAAAGTATGTAGGCGTGATCCTAGATCCGAACCTATCATTTCAGGACCACCTGAAATACTTGCGCACATAAGTCAGACTGTACACCACATTTGTTGCCATAGACACTCGCAAAGACTGGGGCCTAGACAGACGGGTGCTACGCCTCTTCTATAAAACCATCTTCACCCCAATAGTCACGTATGCATTTGGTGCATGGTATCACAAAGCCACAACTGTTGTCAATAAACAAATCATTGACTCGACTCACCGATCAATCCTTCTGACCATTACTCAAGCTTGCAGTACAGCGAGCATGCATGTCCTTGCTGGTATCCTTCCACTGGACTTAGAGATCATCTCATGCTGCACCACCTGGACAAGGGTATCTCACAGACATGTTTGGGATTCACCACCGACATCACCAATAGCAAGACTGTGGTGAAGAAAAAGCTGCATACTCACCTGCTGCAGGTGTGACAGGATAGATGGGCAACCTCGCAAAAAGGTGAAATCACCAGAAAGTTTCTGCCCAACATTGGCTGGGCTTTTCCAAACTCCCCACAGACGGGTGCTACGCCTCTTCTATAAAACCATCTTCACCCCAATAGTCACGTATGCATCTGGGGCATGGTATCACAAAGCCACAACTGTTGTCAATAAATAAATCATTGACTTGACTCACTGATCAATCCTTCTGACCATTACAAGCACTCATGTCCTGGAAGTCCTTGCTGGTATCCTTCCACTGGACTTAAAGATCATTCGGTGGAGCCTCATGCACCACCTGGACAAAGGTATCCCACAGACATGTTTGGGATTCACCACCGACATCACCAATAGCAAGACTATGGAGAAGAAAAAGCTGCATACTCACCTGCTGCAGGTGTGGCAGGATAGATGGGCCACCTCGCAAAAAGGTGAAAAAAAGGTGGCCAGAAAGTTTCTGCCCAACATTGGCTGGGCTTTTCCAAACTCCCCACCCTGGTTCTCACCAGCCCTATAATTAACATACCTTCTGACAGGACATGGAGCTTTGAATGCAAAGTTATCCCTACTCAGAATACAGGAAGATCCCACCTGCACCTGCAGGGGGCTGGAGAGCTGGCAGCACTTCATGCATGATTGCCAGCTCTATGACAACCTCTGCAGTGCATTCATCACCAAAATACAGTATCTACCATACGGCCAGGAGTAGTACATCTTGGACACCAGGGAGGAATATCAGGCTTTCTCAACAATGCACTGGCCCTGCTCACAAGATGGAGAGCTCTTATCGCAGAAAACCGCAACCAACCACTCACACAATAAGGAAATGAACAAACCTCGAAGGCAATCATTCCACAGAAGACGGCTGGAACCCAGTGGCCTCCGATGATCAAGGCACTAAACCCTGAAGTGGATCTAAAGTCGAATCAATGAGAAATTACTCTATAAACAATAGCGATGCAAATACCAAATGGATGGGAAATGACACAAGAAAGACCCCACAAATGCCGACAAGCAAACCCGGACCTTTTGACTGTAAAGCTGCAGAGCAGATGGGAACCATCCCATGAACGATCATGCTCCGGTCCAATCTCTGCTGGGAACGGACCAGCAGCTCTGCTGCCAAATGCTATATGGTGATCTGAATGGGGTACCCTAACCCTATTCATCTTTAATTCTCTATCCCTGGCAGGAGGGAGAGGAGACATGCTCTGAGGAGACATCCCCTGCCAATCCATCTCTTCACCTGGTGAGGCATGGGCTTGACTCACCTTGCCTTCTCTATCATCCCCATACTTCTGCCTTTCACCCCCCCCCCTCTTTAGCCTCTCCCTCACTCTACCTGTGTGCCCTATCCATGGCAGGGGAAGATAACTTTTCTTTGTCTCCCACACCTGCCATCCAAACTTCCCTCTGGTGCGGCATTGGCATGCCACACTGCCTAGCAGGGGTCGTCTCCTCTATTGACCCCTTACTTCTACTTCCCAGTCCTCAGCCTCCCACTATTATCTTTCATCTAGCGTACAGCCCACACGTCTAAATTTAATAACAACAAAATTTTTCCCGACCTATTAGGCCTTTTAACACATCTCTCTAGCGTTCAGCCCCAACCAGCGATTTACTAACAGCAACCTCATTAAGAATTAACGTCAAATGCATGGATTTTTTTTTTTTTTTAGGTCCTAGCAACTGAAATCCCAGGAAACTAAGTGACAGGACCTGCCAGAGCAACTTGTCATGATTCTGAACACACCCACCCATGTGTGGTATACCTTGCATTTGTTAAACTTCAATTGCCATTTCTCCACGTGGCGAGGTATGGGCAACATCGGGCCCCACTAAGGGCATGGCAGCCAATAAGCCGGACAAACAATGGGCACAACACATCGCACTGCACGGACATGGCCTACACACTTTCAAGTCTCTGGCTTGACAGTGTACTGTCCTCAATACAGCGAACACACGTGGAGATGGGAGAAATCCCCAGGTGCCATCTGACATGAACATACCTTATATGAAGGTCACACTTGTGATGGTTATGGACTCTGGTTTTTTTATGGTTTTCATGTATATACAATGCAAGTTACTGAATTTTTACAGAATTCAACATGTTGAGAGCATCAGGAATATATAGTTTCTGATCAGAGAGATGTGAGTCAACTAAAAGTTTCCACTGAAGATTATGGCTTCTTGCAATATCTGCTTACTGAAAGTAATGAGCATCAAGCAGTTACCCACATTTATGCCAAACGGTGCTATTAGTAGTAGCAAATGATGCAAGGAAACAAGCTTATAAAACATCATCAAAAAAGAAAATTTCACATCTCCATACCCCTCTAATGATTTGTATAATTCTTCCTCAAACTGCCCATTTCCATATACTAAGACATCAAGATGAAATTTTATCTAACAGACAACTATTATCTGGCTAAAAGTAGATTTCTGCACATCTATCCTGCAATCATCCTTTCTCAATTTAAATTGATACCCCCCCTTATAAGCATTGTCTAAGCAAGATTAAGGATGCCATTAATATTTGGCTTATTCAATCCATTCAAAGCCTTGAACACCTCAAACAGATCTCTTCACAGGTGCCTAGTTTCCAGATGCTGCAGTTTTCAGAATTGAAATCTTTCTTGGGTAAGAGTACTCTTTTGTTCTCCTCATTAATGTTTTTGCTCTTCTCTGCACCCATTCCAACAACATCCTTCTTAAAATGAGGCTTCCAGACCTGCATGCATATTTAAGATGTCACTTAACCATTGTCTTATATAGCAGAATTAATTACCTCCTTATCCCATCTGACAAAATTCCTGTATGTCATTGGCAAAACTTCATGAGCTGGCCTAACAACCTGTGTGTACTTTTCAGAGAAGTTCTTGTCTGACTTCACAGTTACCCCAGGCCTTTTCATTTTCTGTTACCCTGAGATACACTAATTTGATAATCCTAAATTAATGTAGCACACATTTGGTACATTACTTTTTGGGATTACTGCTACCCATGTGTGGTATACCTTGCATTTGTTAAACTTCAATTGCCATTTCTCAGCCCATCTGCCTAGTTTTTCTAGATCTTGTTGCAGTGACATACCCTAATTACTGTCATTAACCACACTGCTATCCTTTTTGTCACCTGCACACTTAAAAATTAAACCTGATAGCTTTTTTCAATATTAATAAATATTGAAAACAGCAGTGGGCCTCACATCAAACCCTGAGGATTTCCACTTAAACATTACACTAAGAAAAGCAGTGCCCATTGATAACTACTGTCTTTCCACTCAACTATCTCTGTATCCATAGCAATAATTTTACCCTAGGCGCCTCCGTAGCCAGGTGGGAAGGAGCAGCAGTGTGTAGCACACGCTTCTTGATTAGACCGGGGTTCGAGCCCGTCACCACCAAATACGGAGGATGCGGAAAGGTCAGGGAGTGACCACCGCATATCCCGGAGCAATATGGCCCTAGTTACTAATGCTCCTAAATAACAAACAACAAACAAACAATTTTACCCTAATGCCACACTGCTTTAGTTTATAGTCTTTTATGTGGAACAGATATTGTTCTACATATAAGGCAGATATTGTTGGGATAGCAGAGACGTGGTGTCACACAGATATAAGGAATGCAGAACTGGAATTTGGGGAGTACAATGTGTACAGAAAGGATAGACAGGATACAAAGGGAGGAGGTGTTATGCTGTTAATTAAGAAAAACATAAAATCAAAAGAAGTGCACCCAGTTGATATAGATGAACAGTGCACTGTTGAGTCAGTTTGGTGTGACATAAGCACTGTGAAAGCAAAAATAAGAGTAGGACTGTGTTATATGCCTAATGACTCGAATGAGTATAATGAACAATTATACAGAGAAATAGAATGGGCCAGTAAATCAGAATGTCTTATAATGGGGGATTTTAACTTCCCAGGTATTGACTGGAACTTGTGGGTTGGTCACTCACACACTCGTCAGACTTTTGTGGATTTATTGGATGATTGTTTTCTGCAGCAGCATGTTCGAGAGGCAACCAGAGAGAGTAATACTCTTGATCTGGTTATCAGCAGTGATCATTCATGTATTAAGAATTTGCAGATAAAGAAACCACTAGGTGGCAGTGATCACAGTGTATTGATGTGGGATTTAAAAGATATAATTACCGTCAGGGGTAAAGGAAAGGGTTTTTGCATCCGTAAAGGTGAGTACAGTGGTCTCAGAAAGTTTTTAAATTCTGTACATTGGGATAAACTGACGATGTTACCAACAGTAAATTCTAAGTGGGAAGCATTCAAGGAATTAATTGTGGAAGCTACTAAAAGTTTCATAACTATTAAGAAATACTGTTCAAATTTTAGGCCTAAATGGTTATCAAATGAACTAATGAAACTCGTAATGGAGAAGAAAAATGCATAGGATACATATAAATTATCAAGTGACTCAGAAGCTTATGGCAGATATAAGCTAGTCTGTAATCAGGTCACAAAGGAGGAGGTTAGGCAGGCAAAGGCAGATTACGAGAAATCCTTGGCAAAAGATGCTAAGAAAAACAGCAAGGATTTTTTTACTTATATAAACTTTAAAAGGAAGGGGATGAATCTGATTGGTCCACTTGATATCGATGGATCGACTGTTGATGGTCCTGCCCAGATGGCAAACAAACTGAATGAGTATTTTGCATCTACATTCACACACACGAGGAGTTATTAAGGTTTGGAAATGGCAGAAGGTTATCAAATTGTAGCAGGATACTTAATGATTTTGTAATAACTGAGAGCAAAGTGGAGGAGAAATTGTTGAAGTTAAACATAAGAAGAGCACCTGGGGTGGATGGGATCTATCCAGTTATATTAAAGGAGGTGGCAAAGCAACTAAGCAAACCCTTGGCCATAACTATGAGAGCATCTTTGGACTCAGGGGAGATTCCCATGGACTGGAGATGTGCAGATGTATCCCCAATTCACAAAGGGGGATCGAAGGGTGACACAAGTAATTACAGACCAGTTAGTTTAACTTCTGTTCCGGGTAAAATAATGGAGTCACTGGTTAAAGATGCATTGCAGGATCATCTAGACAAGACTGCAGCAATAATTCAGACACAGGATGGGTTTGGTAAGCACAGGTCTGACACAGCATGGGTCTCACAAATTTGATAGGATATTATGATGTGGTTACAAAGGAACTGGATGCAAAAAATAATTTTGATATCATCTATTTGGATTTCAGGAAAGCTTTTGACACTGTTGCGCGTTAATGACTATTGTACAGATTGGAGCAGAATGGTATTAAGGGTAAGTTGCTACAATGGATAAAAGGATGGTTAAGTGGGAGAAGACAGAGGGTGGTAATCAATGGGTGCTGCTCTTCGTGGACTAATGTTATTAGTGGAGTCCCATAGGGTTCGGTGTTAGGTCCACTGTTGTTTTGTATATTTATCAATGATATTGATGAAGGTATATCAGGCTTAATGTCGAAGTTTGCAGATGATACAAAGGTTGGCAGGGTTGTTAATGACAGTAATGGCAGTGTGCTAGTGCAACAGGATCTAGATAATTTGGGCAGATGGGCTAAGAAGTGGCAATTGAAGTTTAACCTTGACAAATGCAAAGTACTGCATATGGGTAGAAGTAACCCCAGAGAAATGTACCAACTGTGTGGTACTACACTTAAGGTGGTAGAAAATGAAAAAGACCTGGGAGTAATTGTGCAGGCAGATATGAAGTTTTCTGTGCATGGCAGACAGGCTGCCAGGGCAGGTCATGGGGTTTTGTCAATGATATATAGGAATTTTGCTAGCAGGCAAAAGGAGGTGATTATCCGTCTGTATAAGGCAATGGTCAGGCCATGCCTTGAGTACTGCGTACAGGTCTGGAGGCCTCATTTTAGGAAGGATGTAGATTTACTTGAGCGTGTACAGAGAAGGGAAACAAGATTGGTGAGGGGAATGAAGGGATCCTCTTACCAAGAGATGCTTAAGTTCTGCAAATTGCAGCATCTGGAGACTAGACACCTGCATGGTGATCTGATTGAGGTGTATAAGGCTTGAATGGGTTCAGCACGCTGAATTCTGATGGGATCCTTCCACTTGTTCAGATTATGAACCTAAGGGGGCATAAATTCAAGGGTGCCTCCATAGCCAGGTTGGAAGGAGCGGCAGTGCATAGCACACGCTTCTTGATTAGACCGGGGTTCAAGCCTGTCACCACCAAATAGAATGCGGAAAGGTCAGGGAATGACCACCGCATATTCCTGGAGCAATATGGCCTTAGTTGCTAATGCTCCTGAAAACCATATAACAAACAAACAACAACCAGCATAAATTCAAATTAAGAAAAGACAGATGTAGAATAGATGTGCGGAAATTTGACTTTGGCCAGCGGGTGGTTAATTGCTGGAACAAACTTCTATCTGTCGTTGTTGGAAGGTGATAGGTTGAATAAATTTAAGGAGGAACTGGACAGACATTTGGAGGGAATGGTGTGATTTTTTTTTTTTTTTTTTTTGGATGGTGCTGGATAAGCTCATACACATGCTCTCTTGCATCACATGCCGCCACTACTACTACAGTATCAAAAACTTGTCTGACTATATGATATCAAAATTATTATTTTATATCCAGTTCCTTCGTTACTGTGTCATAGTATTTGGTCAGACAAGATCACTCCTTAACAAATCAATGCTGTGATTGCTGACCTAAGTTAATAGCGTAGCTTAATTTTACTGTACTCACCTTTTTTATAATCTGCCGATGATGCTTAGAATAGGATAGATACTAATTTGAGTTTAAAAATTGGGATTAGTATGGATAAATTTAATTTTGAAACAGAGTTAAAATATGCCCAAGGAAATAGAAGTGCACATCTTTGTCCTTAGTTGTCATAGAATTTAAGGTTGAAAGTGATTTGAAACTATATCTGTAAATCAGAATTCAGCATGCTCAGGGTTGAGCACATTGAATTCTGATGGGATCCTTCCACTTGTTCAGATTACGAACCTAAGGGGGCATCAATTCAAATTAAGAAAAGACAGATATAATAGATGTGCGGAAATTTGCCTTTAGCCAGCAGGTGGTTAATTGCTGGAACAAACTTCCATCTGTCATTGTGGAAGTTGGTAGGTTGAATAAATTTAAGGAGGAACTGGACAGGCATTTGGAGGGAATGGTGTGATTTTTTTTTTTTTTTGGCTGATGCTGCATAAGCTCATATATTTGCTTTCTTGCATCACATGCCACTACTACCGAGGAGGATTATGTCGTATTTTCTGTATGTCTGTTAACTGTTGTTTATTTATATTAGATTGGGGTTGAAATTTTGAATTAAGAATGGAGTTGGCTTGGTGTATTATTTGCCATTTATCAGGGTGGTTTTCCAGTTTGGGCTGAAGTTCTATGATATATTCTTTAGAAGGATAATGGTTGTCTTTTGTAGCGAAATTAAATCCGTATTCAAGGCCAGCAAGTTTAGTGGTTGTGAGAGGTAGTGAAGAAATGTTTAGAGTAGAAATTTTTGAAAGAGAGTGAGTTTTCTGTGTAAGGATATTCCATTTTTTAATGTGTCTCTGTTCAACGTCATTAACAGCGGCTTTAATACGTATATCATTATATGTAGTAAATTCTATCCAGGTCTCGGTTGTCATGTCTCTTTTAAGACTAAATCTTAAATGGTGTATTTAGGATAGTAGTTGATGTTTTTTATTGTATCTTTTGCATAATTCTTTCCATACAATGTTAATACAGGTTTGGTGAATAATGTATGGGTATTTTTTACAGGTTTTGTAGGGAATATACGGCAAATTTTGGGATTATATTGTCGAATTATATATGCACGATATGCAGATGGCATCCCTATAATAGGGAACAAAACCATAATTGATAACCTTTTCATTAAATTTAATTCAATACACGACAGATTAAAATATACTCTTGAAATAGAAGAAAACGGACAAATTAATTTCCTCAACCTTACCATATACATAATGGACACCAAACTCTGAACTAGAATTTTCAGGAAACTCACCCACACTGGAAAATACTTATATTTTGAGTCACACCATCCACTTAGTATAAAAAAAAGTCGTCCTCTATAACCAAATTTATAACGCTATCAAATACAGTTCCATACAAGATGACTTATCCAACGAACTTCAGTACCTTACAGAAAAATTCATATCCAATACCCTTTTCAGTTAATTCAACAAACTATTTCCACCATTCAGAATAATATCAAAAAACCATCTAAACACATTACATGCAGTAACGTACGTATTGTTCTTCCTTACCATAGTAATCTTGCCGGACAATTCCGTCAAGTATTTGCTGGTACTGACATCATTCTCACATTTTCAGCATATAATAAACTGGGATCAATGTTTAATTCATATAAAGATAAATATCAAATCTGTGTGATATGAATAATATTGTTTATTTAATCAAATGCCAACAAAACTTCAATGTATGCTACATTGGTAGCACCACCTCTAAATACAGCTCCACAACAACATCAAATACACGAGCGTATTATCATTACAATAGCTTTAGAACAGGACAATCAAACACAGAACTCACATTACATTTACAATCCCACAATCACAGCCCTTTAGTTGATTCAGCCATCCCCATTATTAAATTGAAATCTAGTTTTAAAATTTTTCAGTACGAAGCCCTCATCATAGAATGGTTTCGCCACCATTCTAATTTTAACATAATAAATGCCAAATTACCCTATAACCTCTCTCCGGTTTGGAATCTCATGCACCTGAGATTCCCACATGTATCAAAGAGCATCACAGGAACATAGTCCTTTAAATACGTGCATTTCACTTTCTTCTCACTATCGCCAACTGAAGATGTTAACAATGAAAGCCAATTCATTATGGCTGTTGGTCTCCTGGGTTTACAGATATAGTTTCAATCACTTTCAACCTTAAATTCAATGACAACTAAGGACGAAGATGTGCACTTCTATTTCCTTGGGCATATTTTAACTTTGTTTCAAAATTAAATTTATCCATACTAATCCCAATTTTTAAACTCAAATTAGTATCCATCCTATCCTAAGCATCATCTGCAGATTATAAAAAAGGTGAGTACCGTAAAATTAAGCTACGCTATTAACTTGAGTCAATCTAAATCGGTATCTTAAGAAATTCTACAAATCATTCAAATGTGATTGCTGAATAACTGCATGCCTTTTTAGATGGTCCACCATTACTTCTTTAACCACTGACTATTATTTTTGTTGGAACATGTAGTCAAGCTTACAAGTCTGTTATGTTATGATACTCCTTTGTGAATTGAGCAGACATTTGCATGTCTGCAATCCATTGGGCTCCTCCCTGACGACTTCAAGGATTCACTCGTAATTATGTCTAAAGTTTGCTTATCTCTTTTGAATGTCGTTCTTAATATAATTGGATAGATCTCTCACTCCCAAGTGTCTTGTTTACCTTTGCCTTTGACAATTTTCCTTCCACCTTCCTCTCATTTTCCTCACAAAATCATTAGCTTTCTGTTAGAATTTGATATACTTTGGTAACCCCATCTCTGGAAAATTCTTCACATGTGAATGTAGATATTAATATCTGATCAGTTTGTCAGCAGCCCAAACAGGGTCAGCAGTTATATTATTCACATCTAATGGTCTTATATGATTCATTCCTTTACTTCTATTGTTAACATAAGTAAAAGAGGTCTTTGCTACTCTCTCTCTCTCTCTCTTTTTTTTTTTTTTTTTTTTTTTTTTTTTTTTTTTGCTGTTTTGCCAGAGACCTATTATAATCTGTCTTAGCTTGACTTATTGCCTTCTTGACTCATTTGCAGACAAGTTTATTCTCAGTGGAGGTTTCTGTATCCCCACGTATTTTACTTCTGCACCACTAGTCTCATCAGTTCACCTTATGTTCATTTAAGCCTTCAACAGTATCTCTTAAATTAGTATGAAAGGATTAGTAGTTTTCCTGAATTCTTCCCATTTAGAATTTATCATTGATAACATCATTAGTTGATTCTACTGAATAAAAAATCTGTGACCATCGGAGTCACCTTTACAAAAGCAAACCCTTTAGCTTTGACAGTTGTAATTTCTTTAAGTAGATATCACATCAGTAAGCTGTGATTACTGCCACCTAGTGTTTCCTTTATCTGGAGATTTCTAATTCTTGAACAGTTACTGGTGATAATCAGATCAAGAGTACTGCTTTCCTCTTGTTGCCTCACTAACATGTTGGTGTAGAAAAGGTCACTCAATAAATCCAGAAAAGTACTTGTTACTATGTGAGTGACATGTTCCAGTTAATATCTGGCAAGTTAAATTCTTCCATTATATCAAGACATTCTGATTTACTGGCCCACTCCATTTGTCTTATAACTGTAACGAACAAGTCTAGTTGTTCATTATACTCATCACATCATTTTTATATTTCCAGTGCTCATGTCACACCAAACTGAATCCATATTTTAATGGCTACCCACACCATCTGGGTGCACTGGCTTAAATTCTGTGTGCCCTTTAATCAAGAATAGAACTCTTACCCACTTCTCTCCTTTGTGTACACATCTTACTCATTATATTTAAATTCTGCATTCTATTTTGAGGGACATCATGGCTCTGATATCCCCACATTGTCCACATTTGATGACTTCAAATGTGGACAAAAATTGATGACTTCAAATCAGTACTTCAAATTCATCAAATTTGCTTATTATATTCCAAGCATTAGCCTACATACAAGTATATATGCACCTGTTTTTGCTCTTAGTAACCATAACACAGTCCATATATTTGTTTTTACCATGAAGACCATCAGCAGTTCCTTGTAACCCTTGATACCATGCTTCCCAGGCTGCTGCATTTCCCAATAGAAGCCATGAAAGAATCATTTTCACTTCCGTCTGCAGCTAGGTAATCTTTTATTCCTTCCCCAACTTGGCAATTTTTCAGTCCACCTAACACTTTCCTCAATTCTGGCAGCAAATATTCCTCTTAATAAGCACTGGCTGCACTGATAAAAAAAAATCTTGCCCATGCTTTGCACAGTCACTCTAGGGTCAAATTGATTGACAAGTCTCTTATTCCGTACTCCCTCCTATCATGTATGAGCAGAACTGCAGACACTTTTATATTTAAATGAATTCTAACTTGCAGCTTTTTCTCAACATTGCCCTGTATTTGCTAAGTAAATCCTCAGATCTCCTATGCTTACTATCTGTAATGTGTGCAGCATTGCCTTTTGTGCCCTTAAAAGATGACAGCTGACTGTAGAAATTGAGGTTATCTGACCACAACCACCAAGTGTTGTCTTCATTAACCTCTTAGTGGTGGCTCTTATGATTGAAACAAACATGGTGTTATATGTGACACTTAATTTTCTTTTTTAATTAAAAATGTTGTTTGTTTTTAAAATTTTGCTTATTGTATACCAATTTGAGACCTATTACTAATAAATTGCAGTACTTATTAAATGTAAATTTTTAGTGCAAAATTTACATTTAGAAATATTACATCTTCTGTACCTGTTTTTTATACAGGTGCAAAAGATGTAATACACACACGCACACAGTATATAAATCCAAACTTAATCACTTCCATTTTCATGCTAATGAATCCTTGAGCAAGTGAAATTTTAAAATTATGCATGTGCACATAATTTTTGTGTACTTCATCTAACATTGAATTTCACATAATTACCCTTAGTAAACAGTAATTTATGATTCTGCTCCCATACGACTTTATACACTGCTTATCTTTGAGATTGCCCTACCTAAAAAGAATGGATGGATTTATGCAGAAATTTATATGCACAACTGTGATGTATATGGATGAAATTAATTAGCATGTCTAGTTGATTAGTGCAGTAGAATATCCAGTGCCATGTCTGTTACAGTTCTGATGTAGTAATTTGAAGATGCTGGAAAAACATGTAAACCTGTTAGCAGAGAAACAGTGAGTGAACGACTGTCTAAGAGTTTCAGTGCCTTTAACATTTAAGGTGATATGTACAGTTAATGTCATTTCAGTGTCCTGCTGAAAGAGAGAAATCATTGGGTTGTTAAAAGCTGGATATTCAGTATGGCACACAGCTGAACAATGTTGAAAATATTTGATATAGGAAGATATTGATATAGTCTGCCAGGGATCTGGTGGCATTAGAGTGTCAGAATTGAATTTACTGATTAGGGACAAGAAACTGTCCCTAATTGTCTGTAGGAAACAGATCTGTCACAATCTGCACTATCTCCAACATAATGTTGTTCCTGTCTGTGTGAGGGAGCATAATTGGCAGCTAGAAGTGGGGTTACATTCTCATCATCTGTTGCCCTGTCTGTGTGTGACACCATCCTATCATCAGCATTTGCTGGAGTTCAGGACAGCTTGCTTGGGCAACAAGAATGGTATTGTGTTGCCTTTATGATAAATCATATTTCTGTTTGGGATTCAGTAATGGCTATATGTAAGACCTGTTCAAGCCATCCTAAGAATGGCTTAGAATGCTTCTGCCATTTCTGTACTCCATCCCAAATGGTATTTTCCAGTAGGACAGTGCCCATCCATATATGGTTCTAAATTCCAGCAGTACCTATGTGATTTGGACATGCTACCTTAACTGTACATGCATTGGTTCTCTTGTGCACTAAACAGATAGGGATATGATGGAATGTTCATTGCCCCCTCTGCTTTTTTGCCTTCTCCACCAGTGTTACCCAAGTCACAGCACAAAATGCAAGAAGTGTAATGCACTGGTCATGTAGATGACATTTGCACCTCAGCTCCTCAATTTGAAAAATTAGCAAGAACAGAACTAATTTACATACAAAGTTTAATTGGGGGAGGGGGAAACACTTGGTGCCAAAAGAGAGAAATGTCACAGTTTTTTTATTTTATTAAAAGTATTCATAAGTACGTACGTAGATCTGTTTTCCCCCAAGGTCACGCGTTTCACTGGTCATGTAGATGACATTTGCACCTCAACTCCTCAATTTGAAAAATTAGCAAGAACAGAACTAAGTTACATACAAAGTTTAATGGGGGGGGAGAAAAAAAACCACTTGGTGCCAAAAGAGAGACATGTCACTGTTTTTTTTATTTTATTAAAAGTATTCATAAGTACGTACGTAGATCTGTTTTCCCCCAAGGTCACGTGTTTCACTGTTCATGGAGGCAATGCATCATCATGCGGAAGTGTCCTGCAGTTTTTTAAGTGAATATTGCTTAATGGATTTCCTGTCTGTATTAATATCTGTCACTCCACTTATTTTGAACTTAAAGCAGGCATTTCTTTTTAATTGGGACAATTTCAATTACAAGCAGGCTATTTATGAAAGTAGAGAGTAATTGCACTGGCAATTAATGCAAAATAGATATCTTTTGCTGATGGGGCTACTGGACAAGGTGCCACCATTAGATTAAGAATGCTGATCAAGCACATGTATACATTTGTCTCCATTATTCATTCATTCTAATAAAATGGATGCCAGCCCATATTATTGCAGTAAAATTGATGCAATAAGTGGATGTCTGATTTTTTTCAGTGCATAATTGTTAAATTCTTTTGCACAGCAGATATCTATGGGCAACTTTGTCATGCAGCTGAGGATGTCTGCACGAATGCTAATAATGTCAGAAAATGTGTGAAACATTTTAAGAATGTGAATATGGATGTGGTTAATCAGCTACATTGCTTGATCAAGAACAACTGCAAGTGAATTCAACAAGAAGAAAGTTGGCTTGGTAATCAAAGAGGACCAAAAGATAACTCTGAGGAAAATAGTTGACTTTTGAAATGCGTTATCATACAGCATGACAATGCACAACCATACATTTCATGTTAGACAGTGCAGGCTGTTGCAAACAAATTTTGGCTGGAAGTGCTCCCTCATTCCCTTCTACAACCACAACTTTGCCCCTTCAGATAACAATTTTCAGGTAGTCTAAGGGGATCCTCCTTTTAAAAAAATAGTTTGGAGCAAGCTCTATGAGAATGATGGTGTAGTGAAAGAAGCTATGTGTATTTGAATTGAATGGCATCGGCATTTTCATAGAGCAGAGCATCATCACTTGTGTTCTGACTTCTGTCACAGCAGTTTTTTCAACTTCTTACAGCACTATCAGAACTGAATTTTTTGATGAATTCATGAATGAGTAATGGAATGACCAGTTCTATTTTTGTACCTTCCTTCTTTGTCTAATTGTACTCATTATTTCATTACAGTATTATAACTTTAATTTTGTTATATGTTAAACTTCAAGTAAAATTAAATTTTTTTTTTTGCCAGACTCACTGTTTTTTTTAATTTTTATAGGTCATTACAGAGAGAAATGTTTATGAAGATGATATCAAAAATATGTATAGCAATGTTTTAAATTTTATCCCTTGTAAATGCAAAGCACTTCTAGAAATAACAGTGGAAAGTAAGAGGTAAAGAGATTTTTTTGCATATATTGGTAAACCAGTACATATATAGAAAAACTATTGATCTGTATAATTTACTTTTACAAGAATTACACTTATTTTTGAATTGTTATTTTTGATTTGAAAGCTTGTGGTTCTGAGATTTGCAAGTCCTTCAATATTTTGTTAGTCACTTCTTTTAGGCACTTCTCTGGCTTTGGTGCTTGTCAAGAGGAAAAGTGTTATTTTTCTTTGTTGTACTGAGTTAGTTGGTCTTCAACAGAGGTGGATGAGAAAACACTGGTTTTTCACCTTGAAAAACAGCCAGACCATCATGAAGAATACATAGTTAACAGACAATACTTAGAAGTTTGGTGTTAGTTAAATGTTCATCCAAGTTGTTGATTCCCAGCTGGAGTTAAGATGGCTTAGAAATTGACCTTAGGCAGATGTAGCTATAATAGCTTTTCTTGATAAATTCTATTAAAATATGAAAACAGTATTTGACACTTTCGCTGCTGGCTTTTTCAATGACATTTTTTGACCTGGGATTGAAAACCATGGAATAAGGTGGCTTTTTTTCTTCCAAGTGGATTAAAATTTAGAGCCACATAGTTGTGTTTAGGAAGCAGTGAACATATTAAATACAGTATATTCTTGTTAATCTTGATATCTGATTATTCAAAATGCAATGTATTTCAAAGTTGCTAGCATTCTCAATTTAATGATATAGGGCAGGGGTGGCGAACCTATGGCATGCATTTCCAAAGTGGCACACATACAAATTTTTCAGGCACTCAGAATTCAGTGTCCCAAAAAAATTTCAAACTTCAAATCATCACTCGAGGAAATGATCTGCTCGAGGAGCACATGATCTGCTCATGACTGTTCTCTCTGCCAGGCATTTAGTGACGTGCCACCATTCATCAAATAGTTGTATTCCTGCAGTGATTTGTTTGAAATCGGAGTGGTCAGATGTACTGACAAAATAGTGTGGATTTAATGTCTTGAATATCGCCTTCTGAGGGGCAAACGAGGATAGATTTTTTAAAAGATTTAGCCAATTTTGGCATGCATCCTTAAAAAGGTTTGCCACCCCTGATAGAGGGTATCATATGCCTATTAGTAGTGGGAAATTATTCAAGAATGCAAGCTTATACAGCACAGCCAAAAAAAAACCCCAACTTCCCACATCCCATGTCATTCCCATCCACTAGTGTGTCTGGTTCTTCCTTGAATTTATTCAAACTACCCACTTCCACCACAACAACAACAGATGGAAGTTTGCTGAAAAATCAACTACCTACTGGCTGAAGGCTAACAGATAGTTGGTTAGATAAGACTTTTGCACATCTGTCTTCCTTGATTTGAATTTATGCCCTTCAGTGTGCACAGGAGGAAGAATACCATCAGCATTGAGCCTGCTCAATCAAAGCCTTAAATGCCTCATTTGGATAACCTCATAGGTGACTAGTCTCCAAATGCTGCAGTTTACAGAACTGAAGCCTTTCTTGTTAAGAGCACCCTTTTATTCTCCTCACCATCTTGTTGCCCTCCTCTGCACTCATTCCAGCAGAACTGCAAGTAGTAGGTTGTTCCCAATTACTTCCTTGAATGCTTCTCGTTTAGAAGTTGCTGCTAGTAACATCATCATTTGGTCCCACTGTACAGAATTTAAAAACTGTTTGAGACCACTGCAGTCACCCAGTAGTTATGTTTTAAGTAAAGTCCACATCCATACACTGTGATCACCTAGTGAATGTTTTACTTGCTGATCTTTAATGCATGAGGAATCACTACTGATAATTAGATCAAGACTACTAATTCCGCTTATTGCATCTCTAACATTTTGCTGTAGAAAACTGTCATCCAGCAAATCCGCAAAAGTCTTGTTAGTATGTGAGTGACATGTGTAAAGTTAAAAATCCCCATTAAAAGACATTCTGATATACTGACCCACTCTATTTCTCTGTATAGTTCTCCATTGTACTCATCCTAGGCATTGGGCCTATAGCACTCCCCTACTATCATTTTTGTTTTCCCAGTACTTATGTCACTGAACATTGCTCTGGCCACCTGTGTTTACTGGAAGCACTGTCTTAGATTTAATGTTCCTTAATTAAGAGCATAACCCATTCTGTGTTGTCTGTCCTTTCTGTACAGCATTTACTGGAGCTTATAATTGATAATGAAAGGCTTATGGTGAAGTCCTTCGAGCTCCAAATCAAGGTGAAGCTTTTCGACCAATTCATCAAAAATCAATCTGTTGCAACAAGATTGTTTGCTGATGCTGTCAGGGAGGGAGCACCCAAACAAATGCTTGCACATAAGCAGGTCATGGTAGAACAATTTCTAAACAACGAAACATGGATGTTGATGAGGTTCATCCTGTTATGAGCCCTTCATCAGTATCTAGTTTTCAAGGACTGGGAGATTGCAATAATATACAATCGGACCTCTATATAATGAAATGAATTGTTTCCTTGAAAAAAATTCGTTATACAGAAATTTCATTATAAAGAAAAATGACCTTTTCAACAATGAAAAATACTGTAAATTCAGAAATATAGTAATTTTCAAAACAATTTATCAATACATACATATTAAGAAATGACTACTTGCATAATGCCCACAATTTATTAGTACACATTTAGGAATTGTGTCATAAAATGTTTGGTTATTTTTTGTTGTACACTGGATTCTACTGTACACCGTTCATAAAAATGTTTGCCTTTGTTTAAATTATAAATACTCAGATATATTTTCTGTTACATTTGCTTCTTATGCAGGCCTCAATGCAAAGTTTCAAATGCTGCCAACATTTGTTTGGAAGGTTTAATATTTTCCTCATTTTCATCCAACTCATCGTTGATATTGTCGCTAATTCTTTAAATACACTCCAAAATGTTGACGTCACTCGGATATTCAGCTTCTATGACATCATTATCAACTCCTAAAAATTCGTCAAGAACAATTTCTCCACTGATCAAACCTCTCTTGGAACTCTTCCTAAGGTTGCTCAATGTTTTCCACTAGTTAATCCCACTCATCTCTGTTAATTAGCATTTTAGCAAAACCTGCTTTTGCGAAACAATTCTTAATCGTTGTTTCCATCACATGTTGACTCCACACTTTCGCCAACTCTGATGTGTGCATCCACAAATCTATAGATTGGTTGGTTTCTATTGTTAGTATAATTTTTTTCAGTATGTGCCTTTGGTAGTGCATTTTCAAATTCTTGATAATGCCTTGGTCCATTGGCTGCAGTTAAGATGAATTATTCAGAAGGAACAAAAAAACAAGCTTCACCCTTGTAAGTTTTGGAATTATCGAGTGAAGTTGGGCAGGGCAGTTGTCGACAATCAACACGTTTCTGTTTTCTTTTATCATTTTTCTATCGAAATTCGAAATCCACTGCTCAGAAATTTCGCTTGTCATTTAAGGTTTTTTGTAGTAGTTGTAGTCCAACTCTAAAACTACTTTACTCCTTCAAAACATCGGGGTTATTTACTTTTGCCTATTACCAAAAGCTTCAGGTTTCATTACTAGCCATATTTGCAACCAAGAGTGTAATTCTCTCCTTACTATTTTACCACCTAAATATTTGTCACATTTAAAAGTCAGTGTCTTTTTTGGCAAACATTTAAAAAATAGACGTTTCATCAACGTTGAATATGTCTTTGGACTCATTCATTTTGTGCTTTGTGCACAGACAGCATAGACAGTATGGTATTCAGAACTGGGAAACCTGAGTACGGGGTCAATGTATCCACTGGTTTTGCACTACCTTTAGTGGATACAATAAAAAGACAGGAAACAGGCCTGACTCTACATGCCGAGGACAGGCACTGCAGTTGTCCAGATGATGACTGCTCCCTGGTGGCAAAGAGGCCTGACACTTAGAACACATACTACAGAACATTCGTTATATGTTCATTGACCATACGCCAGGTCTGTTTTACAGAGTTTCTGTATTTCATCACAGTAACACTAGGTGGGGATGGACATTAGTGTGGGAGCCACGATGGACGGGGTACACATATATACATATATACATGTTCACATTGTACTATCCATATTCAAATCCCGATCCCTTATGTCTGAGTGATACCATGTCACTGGTGTCCCTGCTGTGTCCACATTTTATGACGTAACAGGTACTTCAAATTCATAAAATTTATTTACTATGCTCCTAGAGTTAGGGCACTTGTAAGTATATGTGCACCTGTTCTGACCCTTAGTTACTCTAACATATATTTGCTTGTTCCATGAGGACCCCTCAGTAAGTCTTAATCTCAACACCTTGCTTTCTGTGCTGCTCAGTGGTCCAATAGAAGTGCAGATATAATAGAATTCAGTCTGAGTTAGGTTCCTTCACTTTTCAATTGTTATCTGCTTTGAAAAGAATGCTAAAACAGCTACAGTCAAGTATTGCTTTGATCAAAAATTTCTTTGGTACTGTTATAGTAGTAATGGAAAATGATGCAAGAATGTAAACTTATATAGAAGGGATAGCCAACTTAATTTGTGATGGGACCTACTTTTTTCCTTCAAAATGTGCCGTGATCTACCATCTCAAAAATTTCATTGCACGTGGTTAAAAAAATTAATGAACACATTGAAAAATGTGTTTATAAATTTTAAAATTCAATACAATTCAGAATTGTTATTTTAAATTCATGCGTATTTAAAATTTTAATTTATGCGAAGTTTGTGTCTTCATCTCATCTGCCAAGCTTTCAAAATCGGGGATATACTGTGATAAAGCCAACCGTAAAGAATCTTCTGTATGCAACTCCGTAAGAGCATAGTGATTCTTTGTCTTTGTTTGTTTCAAATACGAAAAGGCCGATTCACATAGATATGTGGAATCAAAACAGGAATTTAAAAGTTCACTGCATTTTTTTTACATTTGGGTACTTTTCTCGGCAAACATATTTCCAAAACTATTTTTCTTATGATCTGGCTTTTAGGAAGATGTCGTTTCGCAATGTAATAATATCATTTTCAAGTAATATTTTCTCCATGTGAAAAATCGCAGAGACTTTTTCTGCAATTTGTTTCGTATCTAAGTTGACATTAAATGGATAAGGAATGTATTGAACAATGTCTTCAATTGTTTTAAAATCACTGAATCTGGTTTCAAAATCATCCACAACATTCTCAATGTCAGAAACACATTTCTCACTATTAAATTCAAAAACAGGATATTTTTGCAAATGACCTTGCCTATTTGTAAAATGGTCGAATTTTTTTTTTCTTTGAGATCCTTAGCCCATGCCAAAAATTGATATTTATATGCAGAAATACTACTAATCATGTCACCCACATTTTTATTTTTTCCTTGTAATTCCAAATTCAGATCACTTAATTTACTGGTAAAATCTGCCGAAAAAGCCAGATCACACAACCACTCCGTATCTTGTAGCTGCTAATAATCATCTCCCCTTTGATTGACAGATTTTTTAATTTCATTCTGCAAATTTTGAAATCTCTGTAGAAACTTACTTCAACTCAGCCACCTCACATCTGTGTGTAATATCAGATCTGGTTCTTTTTCATCAAGTTGCATTTTGAAAAGTCTCCTTTGAAGAGATTGTCCTCTGATGGAATTCACGATTTTGAAAGCAATGTCCATAACACTTTTAGCATTTAATCTTTTGTTGGCTAACGCTTGTCGGTGGATGATACAGTGGTAACTCAAAAAAATCTGGGAATTCATGATCCTTTTGGCACAATGCGATGAATCCATTAAGATGCCCCGTCATTGCTTTAACTCCATCTGTTACTGATACGAGCTTAAATAGTGGTAATTTAATTTTTTCAATAAAATGCTTGAATGAGTTAAAGATATCAAGACCTCTAGTTCTTTCTTTTAACGAAACAATATCCAGCAGTTCTTCTCTAGTGGCAGAATCATCGAAAACCATAAGAATAAAAACGAGCAACTGAGCTGTATCACTGACATCTGTAGGTTTATCCAGTTGTAAAGAAAAGGACATGCAATTAGCAATAAGAGCACACAATTGTTCGCTCACATTTTTTCTATGTGTCGCATCACAGTATTTCGAGATAATTGTGGATCTTGAAGAGCGCTTTTAATTTAATTTCTGTTCTTAAAATCTTGAAAAAGAGAATCTGTTATTTCTAAAAATGTGTCTTTGATGAATTGACCATCAGAAAATGATTTGCATTTTTTTGCAAGATCACTCAATTTAAATGATGCTTCAGTTACTGCTTTAGATTGTAAATTAGGTGGCATGAAGAAATTTTGTTGCACGAATAATCTGGATTTAAGTTCTAATTTATTTTTTCTGAGGTCACTATTTGGCGGAAAATCCGATTGGTATTTACCATGGAGTGCGTTTAGTGCCTTTCTAAATTTCATTTTTGAGTATAGCCACAGAAGCATTGCAAATCAAATAGCAACATTTTTCTTTCATCATTACAGAAAAGTATTCTAGTTCCCACTCTTGATGAAAATGATACGTTTTACTCTTTTTAGTAGTATTCATTTTAAATCAAAAGGTATTAAATTAACATATAAGTACTGTCCAGTTATTAAATCAGCAAAAGCAACGCTTACTGATTAAAACACTTTAAGTTGGTGAACCGGAAAAATATTCTGTCTGAACAGCTAATGTAGGATAATTGATGAAGAGGATTCCCGAATGAGGAAATTGTTTTCAAAATAACTGGACAAACACAGCAATAAACCATTGTTTATTGCTCTGTTTGGTTATATTCTTATAAGAATCAGTTTTGAATGCCTTTGTGATATTTCTTTAAAGTCACTACCATAAAACAATAAAAACAATTTGCATTTTCCGGTTTATTGGGCTTTTCTGTTAGTGCAATCTAATTATAAACAGGTAGTAAACTCAATCTTATTGCATTTGCAATAAAACCGACAGCTGGAATTCTGTGTTATTTTAGGTTATTACGGTGAAATGTGTTTCTCCTTCAATGAAATCTTCAATCATGCAAAAAAAAACAAACAAAAATAAAATTTCAAAATCAGCTCTTCATTCCTATTTTTGAAGCTTCGTAAAAAAAAAATAATAATAAATAAATAAAATAGTAGTGAAACCTGCTGCACAATATAAAATTTTGGTAATATACCTGACGGCGCAAATCAAGGGATGACTGTATATTTAAAATTCGTCGTGATCGACCAAAATTAAAACTGCAATCGACTCGTTGGCCACCCCTGTTATATAGGATCAGCAAAAAAAAAAAAAAAAAAAAAAAGCCTGTTCCAGCAATCAACCACCTGCTGGCTGAAGACAAATTTCTACATGTCTATCCTGCAACCGTCCCTCCTAAACTTGAATTTATACCCCATAATGTGTGTAGTCTCAGCAAGTAAAAAAATAAATATATCAATGGGTCAACTGTTGATGATCCTGCTCAGGTAGCTAACAAACTAAATGAATATTTTGCATCGACATTCACACATGAGGAGTTATTCAACGAGGGGAATGCCAGAGGTGTATTCAACTCTGGCAGTAAGCTAGAGAATCTTGTAATAACTGAGAGTAAAGTGGAGGAGAAATTGTTGAAGATAAACACAAGAAAGGCACCTGGGGTGGATGGGATCTATCCAGTTATATTAAAGGAGGCAGCAAAGGAAGTAAGCAAACCCTTAGCCATAATTATGAGAGCTTCCTTGGACTCAGGGGAAGTACCCATGGACTGGAGATGTGCAAATGTGACCCCAATTCACAAAGGAGGATCAAAGGGCGACACAAGTAATTATAGACCTGTTAGTTTAACTTCTGTTCCCGGAAAATTAATGGAGGCACTGGTTAAAGAAGCACTGCAGGATCATCTAGACAAGACTTCAGTTATAGCTCGGACACAGCATGGTTTTGTTAAGGGGAAGTCTTGCCCGACCAATTTGATTGGATACTATGATGCAGTCACAAAAGAACTGGATGCAGGGAATAACTTTGATATTATATACTTGGATCTTAGAAAGGCTTTTGATACTGTTGCACATGGAAGACTGCTGCACAAATTGGAGCAGTGTGGCATTGGAGGCAAATTGCTGCTATGGATAAAGGGGTGGTTGAGATGGAGAAGACAGAGAGTGGTCTCCGCATATCCCCAGAGCAATATGGCATTAGTTGCTAATGCTCCAAAAACCAAATAACAACAAAAACAACTTCCGATTATGATGTTCTTCCAAAAGAGAGAGACCACATTCACATAACTTTTATTACAGCATATTGTTATAACTGTTCTATTTTATTATTCGTTATTGTAGTTAATCCCTTACTGTGCCTAATTTATAAATTAAACTTATCATGGGTATGCATGTATAGGAAAAAACATAGTGTATATAGGATTCGTTACTATCTATGGTTTCAGGCATCCACTGGGGGATTTTGGAATGTATCTCCCACGGATGGGGGGGGGACTACTGTAGTGATATGATAGTAGTCACTGCCTGACATTCACGGTGTATATATATATATATATTGATCTTTCCTCTCTCCCCCATCTCCTCCAGTTGTGCAAATGTACCCCCAATTCACAAAGGGGGATCGAAGGGCGACACGAGTAATTACAGACCAGTTAGTTTAACTTCAATTCCGGGTAAAATAATAAAATGGGTAAAATGGTAAAATGGGGTCACTGGTTAAAGATGCATTGCAAGATCATCTAGACAAGACTGCAGCAATAATTCAGACACAGCATGGGTTTGTTAAGGGAAAGTCTTGTCTGACAAATCTGATTGGTTATTGTGATGTGGTTACAAAGGAACTGGAAGCAAAAAATAATTTTGATATCATATACTTGGATTTCAGGAAAGCTTTTGACACTGTTGCACATGGAAGACTACTGTACAAATTGGAGCAGAATGGTATTAAGGGTAGGTTGCTACAATGGATAAAAGGATGGTTGAGTGGAAGAAGACAGAGGGTGGTAATCAGTGGGTGCTCTGCTCTTCGTGGACTAATGTTATTAGTGGAGTCCCACAGGGTTCGGTGTTGGGTACACTGTTGTTTTGTATATTTATCAATGATATTGATGAAGGTATAACAGGCATAGCATCGAAGTTTGCAGATGATACAAAGGTTGGCAGGGTTGTTAATGACAGTGCAGCACTGTGGCAGTGTGCTACTGCAACAGGATCTAGAAAAATGGGAAGTTGGGCTGAGAAGTGGCAACTGAAGTTTAACCTTGACAAATGCAAAGTACTGCATATGGGTAGAAGTAACCCCCAGAGAAACATACCAACTGTTTGGTACTATACTTAAGGTGGTAGAAAATGAAAAAGACCTGGGAGTAATTGTACAGTCAGATATGAAGTTTTTTGAGCAATGCAGAGAGGCTGCCAGGGCGGGTTATGCGATTTTGTCAATGATATACAGGAATTTTGCTAGAAGGGAGGAGGAGGAGGTGATTGTCCCTCTGTATAAGGCAGTGGTCAGGCCATGCGTTGAGTACTGCGTACAGGTCTGGAGTCCTCATTTTAGGAAGGATGTAGATTTGCTTGAGCGTGTACAGAGAAGGTCAGCAAGATTGGTGAGGGGAATGAAAGGATCCTCTTACCAGGAGAGGCTTAAGTTCTACAAATTGCAGCGGCTGGAGACTAGGCACATGCAAGGTGTCTGATTGAGGTGATAAGGCCATGAATTGATTGAGCATGCTGAATTCTGATGGGATTCTTCCACTTGTTCAGATTATTAACCTAAGGGGGCATAAATTCAAATTGAGGAAAGACAGATGTAGAATAGATGTGTGGAAATTTGCCTTTAGCCAGCGGATGGTTAAGGACGCCACTGACGCTATGCTGCTGCAACAGGATCTGGGAAGGTTGAGCAGATGGGCTGAGAGATGGCAAATGAAGTTTAACATTGACAAATGTAAAGTACTACATATGGGAAACAGCAACCCCAGAGCAACATATCAACTCTGTGGTACTACACTGACAGTGGTAGAGAATGAAAAGGACCTGAGGGTAATTGTGCAGGCAGATATGAAGTTCTCTGAGCAGTGCAGATGGGCTGCAAGAGTAGCTCATGGTGTCTTATCAATGATGTACAGGAATTTTTCTATCAGGGATAGGGAGGTGATTATTCCCTTGTATAAGGCAATGGTCAGGCTGCACCTTGAGTACTGTATACAGGTCTGGAGGCCTCATTTCAAGAAGGATGTAGAGCTGCTGGAACGAGTACAGAGAAGGGCAACAAGGTTAGTGAATGGAACAAATGGTTGCTATTATGAAGAAAGGCTTAAGTTTTGCAAATTAGTGTCTGGAGACTAGGCACTGGCGAGGTGATCTGAATGAGGTGTACAAACCTTGAATGGGTTGAGCATGCTCAATGGGATACTGCCTCTTGCTCAGAATAATCACCTGAGAGGGCATAAATTCAAATTGAGGAAAGACAGATGTAGGATGGATGTGCGTAAATTTGCCTTTAGCCAGCGGGTAGTTGGATGGTGGAACAGACTTCCATCCCTTGTTGTGGAAGTTGATAGCTTAAATAAATTTAAAGCTCAGCTGGACAGGTATTTCGAATGAACGGAGGGGTGAAGTGGAAGGGGTTTTTTTTTTTTTTTTTTTTTTTTTGGCTGATGCTGCATAAGCTTGCTTTCTTGCATCATATGCCTCTACTAATGCTAATGCTAATAGTTCCATGCAAGGATTTTCATGTCAATCTATATCATAATTCCCAAATCCCTTTCTTTCCCAACTGAATTTAACCTTACCAAGAGTACTAGTTTTTTATAATGCCCTTCCTCAAGTGTAAGACTTGCATTTTGTTGCATGAAACATAGCTGCCACTTTCCTTCCTGATCGTCCTTGAAGCTTGTGTCAGTCATCCTTAGTACTGCTTGGCACTGACTGTTGACGATCCTCCCGATCTTTATATCATCTGCAGATTTTGACATCACATCCTATGTCTCCTTACTGATGTTTATGAAAATCAGAAACAACAGTGGCCTAAGAACAGATCCCTGGGGACACCACTGCTGACATTATACTGTGTAGTGTCTTAAACTGTCATAGTTGCATTTCCTGAAATTAAAACAACATTCTTTTCTTTAACAACTGCTGCCGCTTTCTTCATTTTCCAACTGAGGAGTGCATGATCACTTTCTGTTAATGGTTTCTATACTGTGAAATCTTATGATGTAATCTGATTTATGGGTAATGATGATATCTAGACTATTCTTACCCTCTGGCATTTTCTCTAATATTTTAATGCATATAATAATCATCTAGTTTATATGAAAATTTTGTTCCCGTGGTGACTTTCCATCCTCTGATCACTAAAGGGAAAATTAAAATCACCTGTAATATGATTATTTTTTATTATTATTACTAGCCACATAGTGCAAGGAATCCTGAGGCTTATGCTGCACTAGCCAACAAAAAAAAAAAAAAAAAATTCCCAGTTACCTGAGAGAGAGAGAGAGAGAGAGAGAGAGAGAGAGAGAGAGAGAGAGAGAGAGAGAGAGAGTGTCAAAAGTAGAAGAGAATCACAAGAAAGAGAATGCTGATATCCAGCTCAGGATTCTGTGGGTGATATTCACACTTACTTGCTCATTCCATCTGTGCACAGGCTCTCATGCCCTTCACAGTCTTCTGGTCTGTCCTCACTCTCATTTTACTTCACACCACAGAGAATCGATGCTGGCATAAGTTCTGCTGAAGCTGGATGGAAAAGCTTTAGTTGCACTCAGGATGTTTTTTATAAGAAGCATGACCTCCCCAAACCTTCTGTCTTGCCAGTCTTTCCTAAATACATTATACATAATACTCTGAGCCTGATTGTCCCTTATTTTTGGATGACACAAAATTTCTGTTAGCCATATTATATCAGTGTTAGTTATCCTAACTGGTAGTTTGAATTCATTCATTTTATTGACTGTACTCCTGACATTACTATAGACACAGTTGACCAAGTTGTTTTGTATTGTTTACTACCTGACCCTTGAGATTTTAAAAATCAACAAGAAATATTCAAAATTGTTTACTTTGGATGCCACCTTTATTTTCATTCCTTTTTTTTTTGGAACACATTGTACATTTTTTTTATATCAAAAACAAATTTTAATTAATTTTTCAAAATAGAACACCCCTAGTGCACTTTAGAAATATGCTTTAAACAGCTTTAGTTATGTTTTTTATCCTCTTTTTGAATATTATCTCGAATATTACCTTGACTGACAGCATGCAAAATGTCGGTGAAGTCCATGCTCTTCAAGAATTTGAAACGAGCTAACTCTTCTGTAATATGTAGTCAGAGAGCATTACAGCCGGAAGCATTGCCATAAAGCATTAAGAGCATGCACTTAATCATCAAGATTGAACATGAGAAATGAATTCCTACATTAAGTTTATGATTTTCAAAATGTGCACATAATTGTCAAGAGTAGAGTTAAGTTTATCCTGAAATTTTTACTTTTTATATGTGAACTAATAGAAATTTCTGGAATTTTCAATAGAAAAATCAAAGAAAACACTTTTGTTGACAAATTGGAAGTTTCAGCTGTGTGAATTGAATAGACAAAGAGCAAAACAGCACAGAAAAGTGTGTGTGTGTGGGGGGGGTGTCTTTAAGTACTCAAGTGCCTTGTTATGCATTATGCTTATGGTGTTTGAGATGAACAGGAAGCATTAGCTTTCCTTTTTGTTTGAAGCGTTGATATCCTCAGTATAGGTTGCCATTATTGGCTATATTGTGGCATCAAACAAGAACTTTGTGTTGTGTGTGCAGGCATTACTTGGACCCATATCATCAGATAAATGCATATCTTATTTCCTTTTCTTATATTACTTCCTTTTCCCCCTCTAACCAGCACTTTTCTCGAACTCTTAAGGATACCTTAAAAATCCTCACACTACCTATGTTCAAATGTATCTATCTGTCTCACATAGAAGGAATCTTTAAGTCTTGAATTAATCAACAAAGCTCTCAGCATATAGTCCCTCCTGTTATGCTGGTGCAGAATTGCAGGTGCATAATCATTCTGATCTAATTCTTGGCATTTTTTCAGTATGATTCTGTAATTAAGATTATTCATCCCCCACAAGAATAATAAATGCTCTTTTTCCACTCTTAAAATCTTACCATCTGTTGGTGATATCATTAATTGTTGCTCCTGGCAGACACATTCTGGTTCTTGTTCAAATATCCTTATTGCAAAAAATAATTCCCATTTCCTGACAGCAGAATCTCCCAGTGAAACTAAATCCTCTTGAGCCAGAGCAGTATGCACTTATTAATTCTGTTCTATTCTGGGGCCCAAATCAGGAGTGTATCACTTGGCAGTTCCCTGGATACTTGAATCCCTGATGAATTCTAAGTTTTTTTTGTCTCTAAGGCAAGTGCCCATTTTTTCAGTGAAAGTTGAGTCAAATTTACTTCATATTGGCACAGCACTTCGATTACCATTGGACAGTTATATACATCGATGCATCAAATGTGTTAAATAATGAGCCAGCAACTTAAATTTTCTCAGTCACTGTTAGTCAGCAATTTCAGATGTACATTCTTTAATAAACTCTCCATCTGAATGTTTTTTTTTTTTTTTTAAGCTATTTTAGAACTTGTAATGAAATGTGAGTTATTATTATTTATTGAATACTATGTTAAAGTATGGAGACCTCATCTGAAAAAAAAAAAAAAAAAAAAACCACCACATTGAGCTTTTTGAAAGGGTCCAAAGATGGCCAACTTGAATGGTGAAGATCAGTAGAAGAATGACCATATGGGCTACAGAGCCTGGCAACCAGGCATTTCAGAGATTGACCTGATTTAGATTTATAAGGCTGTGAGAGGGATTAGTAAAATGAATGAAGGTGGAATTCTCATTGTTATAAAGAATTTCAGAACTAGGTGTCATAAATTCAAATTACAGGGGTTGAGGTTTAGATTAGATTGTTGGAACAAGTTGCACATGCAGGTAGTTGAAGCTGACAGTGTGAATGAATTCGAAG
The DNA here is from genome assembly GCF_048544385.1 of Mastigoproctus giganteus. Taxonomy (NCBI): domain Eukaryota; kingdom Metazoa; phylum Arthropoda; class Arachnida; order Uropygi; family Thelyphonidae; genus Mastigoproctus; species Mastigoproctus giganteus. Next base: position 173,524,966 of record NC_143580.1, read on the forward strand.
GTCAACAGGATAGTTACCTGTGTGAAGAGGAAAGCATATAATGTGCATTTTCTTATCTACTTTTTTTCTTTCTTTTTTTTGCCAGTACAACAAAAGCCTGTGGCTTACTTGCACTATATGGCAAATACTATTACTAAATTCACAAGCCATATTTTCTGGCTGGCAAGGTACTTCATATTTTGAATTTTATCTTTCTTTATTTATAAATATGTTGCAGTTTTGTCATTATATCTTTTAAGATTATATTCTTTGCATACAGCTAATTAATTTTAGACAAATTAAACATATTCATTTTTCTTTATATTCTATAAAAAAAAAGTTTCCCATTTCTATTGAAATGCTTGTCGTCATAGTCTACTCTGCTTATTCACAACTGCACCTTTTTTGCCACTGAATGCACAGTAGCAAAAGATGCAGTTGCGTTTTCACTTCATGTAGCATTAGCATTAGTAGAGGCATATGATGCAAGAAAGCAAGCTTATACAGCATCAGCCAAAAAAAAAAAAAAAAAACACACCACTCCCATTTCACCCCTCCGTTCGCTCGAAATACCTGTCCAGTTGAGCCTTAAATTTGTTTAGGCTATCAACTTCAACAACAAGTAATGGAAGTCGGTTCCACCAACCAACCACCCGCTGGCCAAAGGCAAATTTCCACACATCTATCCGACATCCGTCCTTCCTCAATTTGAACCTAGTTTAAGCACAAATGCAGTAGGTGAAAATGTTCAGCAATGGACACAGCCGAATTACAAGTCACAGAAGTATTCCTAAGCAATTTATTTTCACTGTTTTATCGGTGTTAATTTGTAACGAGAGTGGGTCAGATAGAATATTTTATGTTGGCTGGAGGTTCCCACCTCTGCTGTACACTGATGATTGTATTACACCTAAAGATAAAGTTGACTTACTGTCATCTTATTTTTCTTCTGAAATTTTTCAACTAATTTTTCTCCCATTGATAATTGTTTTTGTTCTTAAAACAGGTTCCAGCATTAACTCTTTTTATTAACTGCTTTTTTTATTACCTTTATTAATGCTTGTTCTTCTGGTGGTGGTTTTTCTGCTGCATGGAATTTTGACTATATCCAGCAGATTCCTTAGAAGAAACTATCTAGTTATGATCCTGTTGTTCTTACATTGATCTTTTCAAAAGCAGCAATGAAATTAACCCACCACTTCTTGTTCCTATAAAGGAACACAGTTAGTTTTGTAGTCAGTTAGTTGCCATTTTTGTTTTTGTTATAAAATTTAATTTGTGTTATTTGTTGAAATGTAAACGGTCTTTTATTTGTTAGTATTTATATAATTTATTCTGTTCCCTATCCCTTGAAATTTCTTGAGCAAAATAACAGATTTCTTGAAATCTGTTTTTTCATCCTTTCTTCCATTATACTTCTCCCACTTCCATTATTTCTAAATTTTTCATCCCACAAACTGGCAATCTCTGTTTGCAGGGCAAAAAAAAAAAAAAAAAAATTCCAAAAAAAAAAAAAATTTTCCTCTGAGTGTAGGGACAAAAATTTCTGTATTTAATATATGATACTTCAGATAGTAAACCATCAAGTTTTGTTAATGTCTTTTTTAATTACAGGTCCCGAATTCAACAATATTGTGTGAATGTGGAAAGATAGACAAAATCAGTCACCATGCAGTCATCCAATATTTAGGAGAAGTGGGACTAATGCAAAAGGCAATTCATAAAGATACCATTACAACGTAAGGGGGAAGATGCCCTTTCCTATTCCATGGTTAAAAAGTGGGAAGCAGAATTTAAATGAAGGAAGGAGAGCCTATAAGATAACCCACACTATGGAACACCTGCAACTTCCATCACTCCAGAAGTTTTTTTTTTTTTTTTTTTTGGTAATGAAAACCCCAATCACGAGAGGTATTAGAACCTGTAGTACTCAATACTGAGGATGGGTTGAAGGTTAAGAAGATACTTTTTGAATTAAACTTGAATTTTTTGAATTAAACCTGAATTTCTGTAGATTGTAATTTTCAGGAAATACGTATGAAAGAAGGTTGTTCCAGAAAATGGAAGTTGAAGGAATAAATGAGGAAGAACAGAAGTTGGTTCTGTGAGTTTGAAGTCGGACCTAAAAGGATGCTGACTGGCTGCAGCATGTGTTTGGACTGGTTTGGAATAGAGGGTGGAAATTATAGAAGCCAACTCAGAAGAACAGTGTCCATGGAAGTATCTGTAGAAAAAAACAGAATGTCTATGCGACAGAGAGTGGAGGGACTCAGTTAGAGATGAGTCATTAATTAACCTAACTGCCCTCTTTTGAATGGAATCTCAGAAGCCTGAGAGAGAGAGAAAAAGAGGATTTGGTGACACTGCCCCAGATACAGGAAAAATATTCAATGGTAGGGCACATTTGAAATTTGTAGAGAATGAACAGCTGTTTGGAAGTAAAAGTAATGCTGAGAGTGAAAGAGAAAAGCCAATTTTTTAGATGCAGAGGAAGCAATATTTGTGATGTGCTTATGCCAAGAGAGAAATTAGAAGTCAGGGTAATCCCTAATAGAGATATGTGATTTTGTCTAAAAATCATCAAAGATAAATAGGAGCAAAAGAATCTTTTTTTTGTGAGATAAATGACAGGACTGGTGAGGGGGGACATTGAAGCACTGAAATCAACTAAGTTATCTTTGTCCCACTGGAGAATTACCCGGAGATTGGCATTTAAGGAATTGGTAGTGGTGGATATTTGAGAAGTTTGTGTGGGGTATGATGTCTCAAACTGGAAGGTGGAATTCAATGTGCTATCATAAGCAAAAATATTAATAGGATTTCCAGTCAATTGAAGAAGGTCATTATTATGCAAGAGGTAAAGAGTGGGAGAAAGAGCTTCCCCAAGGTGCATTTCGTCTTGTGGGAACATGAGCATTAGTGGAAAATTAGAAGGCAGTGAGAGAGAAAACTGGGTACCCAATTACAAAAAACAATTGACAAACCCTAAGGTGAAAGCTTATTTAGAAGACATTTTATGCCAAACATGACAAAGCCTTTGAAATGAGGAAAAACAGTGAAAATGGCCTTTAACTTCAATACACTGCTCCCCGGATATAACAACATCGTTTATACTGCAGATTCGGATATACAAGAACAAAGAACACCGACTTTTCCATTGAATTTGTCCATAGATGAGTAACATAAGCCAATATATTACCAGTGGATTGACACTGACTTAATCCATACTGGCGATCATTGGTGAGATAGGTTTCTAAATAGTTTGTTGACAGCGGATCACACAAACAAATTTCCTTGCGAGGTTTGTGATCATAGATGTGTGATGTGGATCCATTACTTTCAGCCAGAAACAGGAACAGTCCAAACGGTGGAAACACAGCTCTTCTTCCCCTCCAAAGAAAGCAAAGCTAATTCCTTCTGCTGGCAAGGTGATGGCATCAGGTTTTTGCGATGCTGATGGAATGTTGCTAGTAGATTACTTTCATAAAGGCCAGACACTCACGGGGGCTTATTACACACACTTGTGAGGCATTTTCATGAAAACATCAAAGACAAATGGCAAGAAAATGTAGCAAAAGTCTTGTTCCACTAGGACAATACACCTTCTCACTAGAATGTCATTGCCATGGCTGCACTGCATGAGTTTGGCTTTGAAATCTTGGCCCTTCCACTATATTCACCGGATGTAGCACCACTCCTATTTCTTAATTTTAAAAAATACTTGGCTGGCATCCATTTTTCTACTCACAGTGATCTGATTGATACAGTAGATGCATTTCGGGAGGCCTTACAGAAAGCTTTCTTCGCAGTCGGATCAATGCATTTCAGCATTAATGGTGGTGAAGAAATTGGCAGGAAAGTGTAGTGGCTCAAAGGGGGACTGCATTGAAAAGCAACATATTACCTCAAATAAACCCTTTTTACTCAAGACAAACTTTTCAAATGTCCCTTGTATTGTAGCCAGTATTAGAGGACTGGAAATTTAAGCTGCAGCAGAGAGTTACTGTAGCTTGAATTTCCCTTCCTGTAATATTGAGAGAGAGAGACTGAGAGTGACTTGCTACGAACTTAAATTTAAGACTTGACTGAATATTTTCTATAACCATCCATTTAGGTTTAGGCCTAAATGGTTGTCAAATGAACTAATGAGACTCGTAACAGAGAAGAAAAATGCATGGGATGCATATAAATTATCAAGCGACTCAGAAGCCTATGGCAGATATAAGTTAATCTGTAATCGGGTCACAAAGGAGGTTTGGCAGGCGAAGGCAGATTACGAGAAATCCTTGGTAAAGGATGCTAAGAAAAACAGCAAGGATTTCTTTACTTATATAAACTCTAAAAAGAAGGGGATGAATCTGATTGGTCCACTTGACATCGATGGTTCGACTGTTGATGATCCTGCTCAAATAGCAAACAAACTGAATGAGTATTTTGCATCTACATTCACACGTGAGGAATTATTAAGGTTTGAAAATGGCAGAAGGTTATCAAATTGTAGCAAGATACTTAATGATTTTGTAATAACTGAGAGCAAAGTGGAAGAGAAATTGTTGAAGTTAAACGTAAGAAAAGCACCTGGGGTGGATGGGATCTATCCAGTTATATTAAAGGAGGTGGCAAAGCAACTAAGCAAACCCTTAGCCATAATTATGAGAGCATCCTTGGACTCAGGGGAGGTTCCCACGGACTGGAGATGTGCAAATGTATCACCAATTCACAAAGGGGGATCGAAGGGTGACACGAGTAACTACAGACCAGTTAGTTTAACTTCTGTTCCGGGTAAAATAATGGAGTCGCTGGTTAAAGATGCATTGCAGGATCATCTAGACAAGACTGCAGCAATAATTCAGACACAGCATGAGTTTGTTAAGGGAAAGTCTTGTCTGACAAATTTGAGAGGATATTATGATGTGGTTACAAAGGAACTGGATGCAAAAAATAATTTTGATATCATATATTTGGATTTCAGGAAAGCTTTTGACACTGTTGCGCATGGAAGACTATTGTACAAATTGGAGCAGAATGGTATTAAGGGTAAGTTGCTACAATGGATAAAAGGATGGTTAAGTGCTAGAAGACAAAGCGTGGTAATCAATGGGTGCTGCTCTTCTTGGACTAGTGTTATTAGTGGAGTCCCACAGGGTTTGGTGTTAGGTCCACTGTTGTTTTGTATATTTATCAATGATATTGATGAAGGTATATCAGGCTTAATGTCGAAGTTTGCAGATGATACAAAGGTTGGCAGGGTTGTTGATGACAGTAATGGCAGTGTGCTACTGCAACAGGATCTGGGTAATTTGGGCATATGGGCTAAGAAGTGGCAACTGAAGTTTAACCTTGACAAATGCAAAGTACTATTTACTTGACAAATGGGTAGAAGTAACCCCAGAGAAACCTGCCAACTGTGTGGTACTACACTTAAGGTGGTAGAAAATGAAAAAGACCTGGAAGTAATTGTGCAGGCAGATATGAAGTTTTCTGAGCAATGCAGACAGGCTGCCAGGGCAGGTCATGGGGTTTTGTCAATGATAATTAGGAATTTTGCTAGCAGGGAAAAGGAGGTGATTATCCCTCTGTATAAGGCAATGGTCAGGCCACGCCTTGAGTACTGTGTACAGGTCTGGAGGCCTCATTTTAGGAAGGATGTAGATTTACTTGAGTGTGTACAGAGAAGGGCAACAAGATTGGTGAGGGGAATGAAGGGATCCTCTTACCAAGAGAAGCTTAAGTTCTGCAAATTGCAGTGGCTGAAGACTAGGCACCTGCGTGGCGATCTGATTGAGGTATATAAGGCCTTGAATGGGTTGAGCACGCTGAATTCTGATAGGATCCTTCCACTTGTTCAGATTACGAACCTAAGGGGGCATAAATTCAAATTAAGAAAAGACAGATGTAGAATAGATGTGCGGAAATTTGCCTTTAGCCAGCGGGTGGTTAATTGCTGGAACAAACTTCCATCTGTCGTTGTGGAAGTTGATAGGTTGAATAAATTTGAGGAACTGGACAGGCTTTTGGAGGGAATGGTGTGATTTTTTTTTTTTTTTTGGCTGATGCTGTATAAGGTCATACATTTGCTTTCTTGCATCACATGCCACTACTACTACTACTACTTTATTGGTAGTGGAGGTTATGATGGTTTTGCAGGACGCACACCATTACCAATAAAAATATCTTTGGTAAAGACCCTGTGTTGTTTAAATGTTGCAAGTTTAGGAAAGCATATTTGATATAACTAAGGAAGGAATCGGGATTTTTTCTGATTCCTTAGTTATATCAAATCCTATCTCATTACAACTGTATATCAAATATATAGTTGTGATGCAATGGGCATTTTTTTTTTTTTTTGGAAGGAAGCTGAGTAAAGATAGATTATCATGTCAGTGTACTAATAATAAAAGTAGAATAACAGGACTTTACCTGCTGCATGTATAAAATGTTGTGACTGACATATATAAAATGTTGTGACTGACATCATGGAAGGCACTGCCAGAAAATTATCAGGAATTTAAACATCTAGAATCATTTTGTTTGGAGGTTAGATAGTCTCATCACTTCTGAATGCTAATGCAGATGGAAGTTGTTATCCCAAGGCCATCAAGAAAAAAATCAGGAAGGCATTGTTTTCAAGGACCACAAGAACAATCTCCCACTATTTTTTTACAGCTCAGAAGAAAAGAAGAAGAAAAAAAGCTTGGTTCATACAGTACATCGCCACCAACTCATTTCGATTGTGAGAGAAGAAATAAGAGAGAAGTCCTATAACACATTCACAGCCCTAAGGCAAGCTTGCGTCCATTCGATTGAGGTCAATGAATGAGTGCTGTAAAAGGAATGGCACATGAAATGAATAACTGAGTGATATCAACACTGATTGAACTGTTGAGGGGCTTAGCGGGGAACAGGTATTCTGTTATCAGACACTCATTCTAAAACACTGATGGATCCAATATCTTTCTATTTCAGAAGATTTAGATGAAGTCTGGTTGGCCTGCCTCCCTAAAATCCACTCATGCACACCTTCTCAATGGTAAGTCCTTTTGCGTCACTTAGGTGGCAACGAATATGTAGAGTGGTTCTCTTCAAGATGCCTGGTCAGCATGAAGAGGAAAAGACCAAACGCTCCAGCACATGACAGCACGATGAAACAAATGGCCCTCAGTCCCCAGCAGCTTTCAGTCCCCCTCTTACGGCAGGGAGAGGATCAGAGTGGAAGCAGAGGGTGCTAAGAATCTATGGGTATGACCAGGCTGCCATGCGCGGAAACTGAACTTGTCCTGTTACAACGTAAGATCGCTGATTGGTGAAGACAGGATATTAGAACTGGAAAAGGAATTAGAAAATGTCAATTGGAATATCATCGATTTGGCTGAAACAAGAAGAAGAAATGAATCACTTATAAGTTTATCAAATCTGCTGTATACCAATGGAAACAGTGAAAGGAACGAAGGTGGAGATGGTTTTTTGGTTCATAAAGATATAAAAAACATTTTGGAATTCAAAAGTACATCACCAAGGGTGTCAAGACTACTACTACTCATTATTTCTAAAAGGTACAGACTAATGGTTATAATGATTTATGCACCAACATTGAGCCATTAGCATTAGCATTAGTAGAGGCATTTGATGCAAGAAAGCAAGCTTATGCAGCATCAGCCAAAAAAATAAATAAAATAATAAAATAAAATAAATAAATAAATAACCACTTCCACTTCACCCCTCCTGTTCGTTCGAAATACCTGTCCAGCTGAGCCTTAAACTTATTTAGGCTATCAACTTCTATGACAAGGGATGGAAGTCTGTTCCACCAACCAACCATCCGCTGGCTAAAGGCAAATTTCCTCACGTGTATCCTACATCTGTCTTTCCTCAATTTGAATTTATGCCCTCTCAGGTGATTATTCTGAGCAAGAGGAAGAATCCCATCAGCATTGAGCATGCTCAAACCATGATGATGAAGAGGTTGAAGAAATGTACACCGAAATTGAGTCTTCTAGATGAGCAGAAAATCCACTACACTGTCATTATGAGACTTCAATGCTAAGGTTGGAAAGAGACAAAACAGCTCAGAAAGGGGAACTATAGGAAACTTGGGAATTGGTGAAAGAGGAGAAAGGCTTGTGGAATTTGCAGAATCTCAAGGAATGTCAGTAATGAACACTTTTTTTCAAGAAAAGGGTGAACAGAAAGTGGACATGGAAGAGCCCAAATGAATTAATAACTAATGAAATTAACTTCATCCTCATTAACAGAAGATATATTGTGACTGATGTTACCGTCTTTAAAAGGTAAATGTTGGAAGTGATCACAGAATGGTAAGATGCACATTTGATATAGATGTAAGAAAAGAAAGGAAAAAACTGACTCTAGTAAATAATATAGTCTTTGAGATAAAAGAAGAGGAGAAAATGTAGTATGCACTGGAACTTAAGAACAAGTTTGAGCTTCTGCAGACTGCTCAGGACCAAGATATCAATGAGGAATATTACAACTTTCTGAAAATGATAAAGCCCAAGAAACCTATAGGTAAAAGGAAATCCCAAGAAGAAAAAATTAGTCAAGAGACACATCATGATGAACTGAAGATGTCAGACGAAGAGCAATATAAACACTGAGAAGGAGAAAATTGAGTATACTGAGTTATGCAAAGCCATTAGAAAGAGACTCAGGAAGGACATAAGAAGATTTAACACAAGAAAAGTAGAAAAAGCATTAAAGGAAAACAAAGGAATTAAATCAGCAGCCATGAGCAGTAATACAGAAAGAGAAATGATACTGAAACTGAAGAATAGCGATGGTGTACTTATAAATTGCAGAGAAGGCATAATTCAAATAGCAGAAGACTACTATAGAGAATTATACGAGGAGTGAGGGAATTATGCCAGAAGTGGGGACGATGGATTGCAAATTAGTAACACATACGACATACCTGTTATCCTTCCTGATGAGGTAGAACATGCATTGAAGAAAACAAAGAATTATAAATCCCCAAGGGAAGATGAAGTTACTGTAGAGTTGTTAAAATTGGGAGAAAGAGACATGACACAAACACTGGCAAGGCTCTTCACAAAGTGCATTAGAAAAGGTGTGACTCCTAAGCAGTGGAATAATGCGATCATAGTTTTGCTGCATAAGAAAGGAGATAAATCAGAAATTGAAATTTATAGACCAATTAGCTTGTTATCCCACATCTACAAGTTGTTCACAAGGGTCATTACTAACAGATTAGAAAGAATTCTTGATGAGAATCAACCAAAAGAGCAAGCTGGCTTTAGGACAGGGGAACAACTATGGATCAACTTTACATAATATCGCAGCTAATTGAGAAAGCAAATGAATATAATACACCATTATGCCTGGCATTTGTGGATTATGAAAACGCATTTGACGCCATACAGCATAAGGCAATGTTTCGGGGCCTAGCTGGGTGGGTAAAGTGCCTGCCTGGCAACCCAAAGGTCGCGGGTTTGAATCCCGGCTCGGGCTTGGATCAAAGTACTGCAAAAACCTTGGGAGGTGCATTATGGCTACAGAAGCCAATGTGCCAACAACTACCAAAAAAAAAAAAAAAAAAAGCAGTGTATCGGGCACTGGAAAGACAAGGCATAGATACTCCATATATTATGATTTTGAAGAAAATATGAGTACGCTACCTCCTTTATTAGACTAGACAAAGACAATAAAAAATTTAAAATTGAGAAAGGAGTTCGACAAAGAGACACAATATCTCCGAAGTTGTTTACTGCGGCCCTTGAGGAAGCTTTCAGAAGATTAGACTGGTCACAGAAAGGAGTCAATGTGAATGGAAGAGTACCTAAACCATTTACGATTTGCAGATGACATTGTGGTCATAAGCCATGATCCCAAAGAATTAGAGGAAAATCTTGGTGCCTCCGTAGCCAGGTAGGCAGGAGTAGCAGTGCGTAGCACACGCTTCTTGATTAGACCGGGGTTCGAGCCTGTGACTACCAAATACGGAGGATGCAGAAAGGTCAGGGAATGACCACCACATATCCCCGGAGCAATATGGCCTTAGTTGCTAATGCTCCTAAAAACCAAATAACAAACAACAAACAAACAAACAGGAAAATCTTAATCAGTTATGCGGAGTTAGTAAGGATTTTGGACTAAAGATGAATATGGCTAAAACAAAAGTAATGATGAACAGTTAGTTAGTTATTTTGGTTTTTAGGAGCATTAGCAACTAAGGCCATATTGCTCTGGGATATGCGGTGGTCATTCCCTGACCTTTCCGCATCCTCCGTATTTGGTGGTGACGGGCTCGAACCCCGGTCAAATCAAGAAGCGTGTGCTGCGCAATGATGAACAAGTATGTCACAGAAAGGGATATAATGATTGAAAGAGCAGTAATTTTAAAGTGGAGTCATATACTTATCTGGAACAAGTCATTAGCTGTAATAATGATAAATGGCTGGAAGTCAAGAGAAGGATAAATTTTGGATGGATAGCATTCAGGAAATATAGTCACATACTGAGGAGCAATATCCCAATTTGTCTGAAACGTAAAATAATGAACCAATGATTTATACTCCCCACCATGACTTATGGAAGTGAAACTTGGGCACTCACCAAAAGAATGGAAGAAAAGCTGAGAAACTACACAGCGAAGAATGGAATGAATTATATTGGGAATCGGACTGTTCGATAAGAAGAGAAACACATGGACTAGGCAGCAAACTCAAGTAAAGGACATTCTTTTCAAAATTTAAGAACTAAAATAGTCTTGGGCAGGACAGCTCAAAGACATGATGACAGATGGACTAAGAAAATAACCAGAATGGTATCCAAGAGGAGCTAGAAGAAAACCTGGAAGACAACAACTGAGATTGACAGATGAAATTCTTGAGTTTGTGAGTAGTAAATGGATGGCCATTGCACAAAACAGAAGGAACTGCAGAGTTGCTGGAGAGGCCTTCATCCTGCAGTGGATTGAAAATGGCTGATGATGATGATTACCACTGGGCCTCACATCTGGTGAGTTATGGGCTTGGCAAACTCAGGATCCTGATCTGGGTATCATCTTTCTTGGTGATTCCCTTCTCTCTCTCTCTCTCTCTCTCTCTCTCTCTCTCTCTCTCTCTCTCTCTCTCTCTCTCTCTCTCTCTCTGTAATGTGGGAATTTTTTTTTTTTTTTTTTTTGGCTGGTGCAGCCTAAGCCTCAGGCTTCCTTGCACCATATGGCTAATAATAATAATTGAACTGTGGGCTGTTGCATAATGGCTGGGATTTTATTTAACATCAATCACATTGTCTATTTAGTGCTATAAAAGCTGAAACTGAGAACCAAGTATACTTGGTTCTCAGTTTCATATGTTCTTTGCTTATACTGAAGTTATTGTAGATAGTTTAGTATTTTCCACAAGAAGAAAAGGTAAAATTTTTTGAATATTATGCTTGCTGAATTTTATTTCTTTAGCTTGTGAAAAACAAAACATCATTCTGTGTGTGCATGCATGCTTGCTGATAAAATTTTATGTAAAGAGCGTTTTCTAAAATTTTTATCCAAAGGATTGTTTTAATGAATCCCCAGTGGAAGTGGAGGACATCAGGACTGAAAAGGAACAGGGACGACAGTATGTTGAAGCTGATTACATTGAATCAGCTCTTTATAATATGTCATCTGATACCAAAATAGATTCTATTCAAGTGATGTAGATTCTGAATCTTCTTCATATACATCTGTTTATATTAGAATGCTTCAAACAACAGATGCTGGTGTTACTTGGAGTGATGACTCTTCACTGATGAAATCCCTTTACTAAAATGCAGTGCCTACATGTTCCAGCACCCCAAGCACATAGGAATGATCCTTGCAAACAGAAAAGGTAGCCAAGTGTTAATGGACTTCTGTGTTTTGTCCTTTGATACTTTACAGTGCCCATCCTCATTCTGATATAGAAAAATCATGCAGTAGAGGTCTGGGAAAGGATCATTGCTTTATCTCTCAACGCTACTTCCCTAATCCACCCCAAGGACAATGACATTATCAAGAAGCTCTTCAAGAGATCATTTTTAAATAGGTTATGATGGTATTGGAGGACCCCAAAGATGAGATTGAACACACAGAAGGAAGGAAGCACCACAGAATGGGGAGGGGATCTACTTGTATAAGTGGGAAATTTTATGGACCAGGTTAAGGCTAAACTAACCCCCTTCACACAGTCAACTTTCATCCATTCCTTACTATTCCACTTAGCCTTAGGTATAACAGGAAACAATGGCCAATAGCAACACTACTCACCATGGGCCATCTGAAAAGGATCCACAGGGTTAATTGTGTGAAAGGTCTGGAACCCTTGGAAGTGATGGGAACAGGCTGTTGTTTGATAAGCAGGTTTATTTTGACTTGGAAGGTTTTGGGCCTTCTGCTATTACTTTTGAGGACAAACAATCAGTTTGAGATTCTTTGGGTTAGGTTATGTGATTAAATTCTCTGGTATATCTTATTTTATGCAGCTTTATGTTCACATGCAGACACACTCAGATCAAAATTGATATCATTTTCAAGCTTGCTGCTCTTTCACAATTTACATCACTTGAATACACCATGTATCTGTCTTTTACTCCAACCTCAGTCTTCTGATCTATTGCATAATCATTTACCCTCCTCCCCCAGTATGGTCTGGAAAATCAAGGATAAAACAGAAAGCATTGTCAACATGGCTTAAAAAAATGATGAACATGTACAGTTTTAGTGATGAGTATATCCTTTCATGTGAGTGGGTTAGTCAATACTCACAGTGTGAGAGTGTGAAGTGTGACAATTATCTGTGATAGGTGTGCAATATCAACGATAGAAGAAGAATTATATCATGAGATACACATATTCCCATCACAGACTGCATCTCAAACCCCCCTCCTCCCGAGATGCAGTTTAACTCCAACAGTTACCACATTCTCTCTCTCAGTGAACTAAATAATAGCTTTATTTTCACTGTTGCACAACAACACTTAATAGTCTCTATAAAATAAAATTTAAGCTCATTAGAGTATCTTCTGTACCACTTCTGGCACCCTTATTGAATATCTGTGAACTTTATGTATTTCTCTTCACTGTAAATCTTTAGTTTTATTTCCATTATTATCTTTTATTTATTTTGATATGAATGGAGTTCATAATAGGATGAACTTTTTTAAAAAAATTGTATTTTATTTTTATCTTTATCTTTCAGGAATACTGAAATCATTAAAGGTTACAACTTCTTAGTGAATGCTGTTTGGCCTGAAATAGTTTCATCACTAGAAAGCATTAGACCTTCAATTTTTGCTCCAGGAAATCCAAACCTTTTTCATAAGCATTATTCAGCAACATTACACTTTTTAACTTGCTTTGAATTCCATTGTTTAACAGAAAGCACTGTTAAGCAGTTAAGAAAGCACGTATCATACGTTTCTTTTATGGAAAAATGGAATTTGCTGGTTTATTTCCAAATCAGGTAAACCATATAAACTGTATTTAAATTCTTTTTTATATATAAAAAACTAAATCAAAAAAATAATAAATATAGAGCCTTTCATTATTCTGCTTTGAAATATATTTAAGAATTTCAATCAATTAAGACTTTCCTTTGGATGAACATTAAAACAAAAATTTTGTTCTATGGATATTCTAATACTATAGTTTTTCACTATAGTATTAGAATATCCAAATGATTTAAGGAAGCAGACTTATTCTATATTTGCTTTGAGTGGGGGAACCCCCAGAATTATTCATATTATTTTCATCACCTAACTTTTCACCACAGCCACTTTGGGAGGCAGTATATTCCAGTACTGAAAAAAAAATTGTGACTGAAGATAGATAGATGCCATGAAGTCCAGTCTTTTGCTACTCCTTAAGATTTTATAGTTGTGCTCTCGTGTCTTCTTTCACTTACCAACATAACATACTTCCCCCATTTATTTTACTTATTGCTTTTGAGGCCTTGTAGAAAGTTGACTTCAATAATTGTTTAACTTTTATTATTATTATTGCTCTTATTTCTTTCTGATTGGGAGTTCCACCTTGTGACGGGTATTGCTACCAAGTACACAGGGTGGTTGTTGTTATATCTGGTGTAACTGTTGGTCGAGGAACTCTGACTATCCTACAGGTGTTCAGGATTGTGACTTTCTGGAGTTCCTTGTAGGTGTTCGCTGGGAGACCTATTGCTGCTAGGCTGTTATGTAGGGTCTTTGGCACAATACCCGTGGTTGACACGATGATCGGGATTGTCGATACTTGTTGCATATGCCCACATCTCTTTGATCTTCTGTCTTAGGTTTGTGTACTTCCTGATTTTTTCCCCATGGGTTTTCTGCAGGATGCCCGTGTTGGGTACTGCTATGTCAGTCAGATAGGTTGCCTTTTCCTTCTTTTCCACAAGGGTTATGTCAAGTCTGTTGTGTGGGATTGTCCTATCTGTTATTATGGCGCAGTCCCAGTACAGCTTGTTGGTTGGGGTCTCTAGTACTGCCTGGGGTTTGTAGTTGTAGTACGGTACACTTTCTTCGATCAACTGGTATTTCCTTGCTAGCTTCTGATGTATTATCCTGGCCACTTGGTCGTGTCTATGATTGTACTCAGTCTGGGTGATCACCTTGCACCCAGCGGTGATGTGTTGGATCGTTTCTGAGGCCAGGTGGCATCGTCGCTATGTGTCATCAAACACTCTGGGCTCCTTAGCAATGTATTTTCTGTAGTTCCTGGTGTTGATTACCTGGTCTTGGATGGCAAGCATGAACCTTACATCTCGGGGAAGAGCGTCCCGCTCATTGGAAGCAATTTTATCTATGTGATCTTGATAGAGATCGTTGTAGTGTCTGCTGTGGAGTGTCTTCTCTGTCCATCTTTCTAGCTTCATTTGTACCTCCTGGTTTGGGGGAACTCCTCGCTTAGATTGAATGGGGTATACCGCTTGTTTATCTTTCTTATGGCCTGCTGGAGTGCTGCTGTGCTTTTCTGGAAGTAATCCTTCAAGTTAACTATCGCTGTCTTCTATTGCTTAATGAGGTCTATCAGGCCTCTTCCTCCTCTTTCCTGGGCAATTGTCAGTCTTTCCATGACAGATTTTCAGGTGGTGTTGGCGGCTCTTGGTCATCATTGACTTTGTCTTTCTCATGATATCCTCCAGCTCGGTGTTAGTCCAACCTATGACCCCGAAGGAGTTAGCACTCGGATTGCATAGGTGTTTATGTTTAACTGTGTTCCCTCCATTCAGCTTTGCTTTCAGCAGGCTTCTGAGTCCCTGATGGTATTTTTCGGTCAGGTAGGCCTTATTTTCCTTGTGCTGTAACTGCTGAGCCTGCATCATCCCCAAGTATTTGTAGGCCTCTCCCTCTGCCATGGCTTCGATCTCTTTACCAGTCTGCAGCTGGTAGTTTCGGTTGACTAAACTTTTCTCATTTTCCCTGTAATAATAATAATAATAATAATAATAATTATTATTATTATTGCTATTGCTCTTATATTATTTCTCCCTGATTAGGGGTTCCACCTCGTGATGGGTATTGCTACCAAGTACACAGGGAGGTCGTTGTCATGCCTGTTGTTACTATTGGTCAAGGAACTCTCTGACTATCCTATAGGTGTTTAGGATTGCGACTTTCTAGAGTTCCTTGTAGATGTTCACTGGGAGACCTATTGCTGCTAGGCTGTTATGTACTGTCTTTGGCACCATACCTGTGGTTGACATGATGATCGGGATGGTCAATACTTGTTGCATATGCCACATCTCTTCGATCTCCTGTCTTAGGTTCGTGTACATCCTGATTTTTTCCCCATGGGTTTTCTGCAGGTAGCCTTTTCCTTCTTGTCCACAAGGGTTATGTCCTGTCTGTTGTGTGAGATTGTCCTATCTGTTATTATGGCACGATCCCAGTACAGCTTGTGGGTTGGGGTCTCTAGTACTGCCTGGGGCTCGTACTTGTAGTACGGTACACTTTCTTCGATCAACCGGTATTTCCTTGCTAGCTTCTGATGTATTATCCTGGCTATCTGGTCGTGTCCATGAGTGTACTCAATCTGGGTGATCACTTTGCATCCTGCGGTGATGTGTTGGATCGTTTCTGAGACCAGGTGACATCATCGACATGTCATCGAACACTCCAGGCTTGGATGGCGAGCATGAATTATTATTATTATTAGTAGTAGTAGTAGTAGTGGCATATGATGCAAGAAAGCAAGCTTATAAAGCATAAGCCAAAAAATATATATATATCAATTTAAAAAAAAAAAAAAAAATGAATAAATAATAAAAAAAAACTTATTTTATCAACTGATCGTTATATACCTTTATCAAATCTAAAAGACTAAAAATTATGTATTATATTGCTTACATAATTATCAAAGAAATTATTTATTCATTATATTATATTTCTTTTAATATTATTTTATTTATAAATAATTATTTTCATTGCAGTGTAATTTAGTTAAAACATAATTTACATGTTAATTTTACCTGTTGGCTGGACATTTTTTGAAACCAAAGATAGCATGTATGCATCACAAGTGTGATATTTGACTCATGACTCTATAGGCATGTTGTGTAGTGTATGGAAGAGAAAGCAAAAATGAAAATATAACTAACAGAATTAAAGAATACTTAAAATAAAAATATCTTTAACATTTTTATTTTGATCATATCTAAAATTCAGATTATAGGAAACATTTTTCGAAAATGTTCCTACAAGCATTATTTTAACAGATGAGTAGAAAGTGTTATTCTGATTTAGATAAATTGCTGAATGGTTTAATTACTTATGTTTAAAGGAAAAAATAAAATACCAACTTGCTTTCATACGGTAAATTTAATTTTTCAAGTTTTCTGCAATGTGGAACGCTTCATCAAGTAATAAAATGCGTTTTCTTAAAGTATCTCTTTCAAATGGATCTCAAGTCCTTGTATAACTAAAGAAAACACAAAGTATCAAGATTAAAATATTTTTCCTTTGCAAAAATTGGAATCTAAAGATAAGTATCTTACTTGAAAGAGGTGAGCATTAAAGAACTACTTATGGGAATTCTGTTGCACACAACAAATGTTGTTTGGATATAAATATTACAAGATGTTTTGCAAACTTAGGCCTAAAACTGGTTTTAATTAAAGTGGTGGTCACCAATAGAGTTTATAAAAATCTTTTATTATTTTCATTCAGTTTTGTATTGTGTGTATTCTTTACGGAAATAAAATATGCAATTTTATTTCTAAAGAATTATCTGTTTGGCTGATAACATGACACTTTTTTTTTTGGAAAAATCATCTTGGACACACTTTGGTTCTTCAACCTGCATGTAGTCAAGGGAAATCTTGACACTACATATACTAATAATACTAATTTTCCTTGCAAAAATGGAAAAGATTTTATTCACCTCTTGATCAAAATCCCCCCCATCTCTCTCCACCCTTCCCACTATATATTCTCCATATTAATACATTAACATTTTTTTTTTTTTTTTTTTTTATGTAAACCCCAAACAGGAGAGGTGTTAGAACCTATAGTACTTAGTACCATGCTTGGGTGGGAGGTTGAGAAGACGAAAGAAGATATTTGTTGACATTGGCTTGAACTTCTGTAGACTGTAATTTTCAGGAAATATGTATGAAGGAAGGTTGTTCCAGAAAACGGCAGTTGAATGAATAAACGAGGAAGATGAAAAGTTGGTTCTGTGAGTTTGAAGTTTGACAGTAAATGGATGTTGGCTGGTGGCGGCACATGTTCGGACTGTTTTGAAAGAGAGAGCAGGAATTATAGAAGCTAATTCAGAAGAACAGTGCCATTGGAAGTATCTGTAGAAGAGGCATGCAGCAGAAACAGTATGTCTATGAGACAGCGAGTGGAGAGATTCTGTTAGAGATGAATCATTAATTAACCTAACTGCCCTCTTCTGAATGGAATCAAGAAGCCTGAGAGAGGTTTTGGGAGCACAACCCCAGATGTGGGAACAATATTCCATGGCAGGGCGGCTTTGCGATTTATACTGAGTGAGCAGCTGTTTGGAAGAAAAGTAACGCCGAAAGCGAAAGAGAAAACCGTTTTTTAGATGCAGAAGAAGCAATATTTGTAATGTGCTTGTGCCAAGAGAGATTAGAAGTCAGGGTAATTCCCAAACGAGATATATCATTTTGCCTAGAAATCGGAGTGTCACTAAAGATTAGCATAGGAGCAGAAGAAAGATTAGCATAGGAGCAGAAGAATCCTTTTTGCGAGATATAAGACAAGACTGAGTTTTAGAAGGGTTGAAATCAACTAAGTTGTCTTTGCCCCACTGGAGAATTACCTGAAGCTCGGCATTTAAGGAATTGGTAGCAGATTTTTGAGAAGTTGAGGCTGATTGAGCAGGACAAGGTTTCTCAAAATGGAAAGTGGAATGCAATGTGCTATCATCAGCAAAACTATGGATAGGATTTCCAGTCAATGGAAGAAGGTCATTAATATACAAGAGGAAAAGAGTGGGGGAAAGACCTTGGGGAGGACACCAGCATTAGTGGAGAAGTTAGAAGACAGAGAGCCATCTACCATCACCCTCAGTGAGCGATCAGAGAGAAAACTGGATAACCAATTACTAAAAACAGTTGGCAAACCATAAGATGGAAGATTGTTTAGAAGACCTTTATGCCAAACATGATTGAAAGCCTTTGAGCTGTCAGGAGCAACTACTTGTGTTTCACCGAACCTTTCCATCGAATTAGTCCATAAATGGGTACATAATCCAGAATATCACCAGTGGATCGACACTGACGGAATCCATACTGGCAATCATTGATCAGACAGAAGGTTTCTAGGTAGTTTAAGAGTTGGCGGTTAATTGATTTCTCCATTACTTTAGAAAGAGTAGAAGTAATTGCAATGGGACGATAATTGGATGGGAGAGATTTGTCACTATTTTTAGGAACCGGCTGGATATGAGCAAATTTCCAAGCAGAAGGAAAAACACCTTTGGAATAAGAAAGTGAAAAAAGGCGGCAAAGAATAGGAGTAAGTTCAGGAGCACAGGTTTTGAGAAAAAGTGGAGAAATACTATCGGGACCTGGAGCTTTCTTAGCATCAAGATTCGTCAAAATCCTTCTGACGGAAGACCACAGGAGGCATTGAATGGAGTGTGTTGGGAATGGTGGCAGGTGTTTTACCAAGATCATTAATACATTAGTTGGAAGAAAAATGGGATGCTAGAAGGTCAATTTTATCCTTGGCTGAAATGACAACAGAACCATCTGGTTTGGACAGAGGTGGGAGCAGAGATGGGCAAAAGTTGCGGCCAATAGCTTTGGCAAGAGACCAGAATGCTCGGCTACCATTGAGGCAAGAAGCAAGTTTTCGACTCAGCCTGTTCAAACTCTAGTTTGGATTGATTAATAACTGCTTTACAATTGTTGCGAGCTTTGATGTAGGCAGAAAATGAAACTGAAGAATTAGAAACAAGCCAATTACGATATGCAAGATTCTTCTCTTGAACAGCCTTAGCACATTTATTGGAAAACCAAGGTTTAGATAAAGGACGAGATTTTAAAGTGGAGTGTGGGATAAAGGATTCCATTCCTGCAATAATAATTTCACTGACATGATCTGAGCAAACGTTGACATCAGAACTTTTGAAACAGTAATCCGACCAAGGAAAAGAAGAAAAGAAGTCTCGCAGGTCATCCCATTTTGCATTCTTGTAATGCCAAGCAACACTAGGTTGGGAATAGCCATGAGATAAAGGTTCCATTGTAGAAGAGACAATCACCAAGTTGTGATCTGAAGTGCCTAAAGGACCTCTCACTTCGACCGTGTACTTAGAAGGATTGTTTGTGAGAGAAAGATCAAGCGTATTGGTTGTATGATTAGGATTGTCCGGTATTCTTGTAGGTAAATGAACAATCTGTGCAAGATCATTAGTAATTGCAAAAGCCTCAGCCTCTCGACCAGCTGGGTCGGTGTGACTAGAAAACGGAAGCCAGATGGAGTTGTGAACATTTAAAATCACCAAGGAAAATTACCTCACTGTTAGGAAAGTTGGACTGGAGAAAGTCAAGTTGCAAAGAGAGGAAGCTCCAAGTGATTAGTGGAGTTGGGAGAACGGTAGAGACAACAGATGAATTTGACACAATGAGGTAGAGAGATTTTAAGCCAGAGAAGATCAAAGAGAGGAGATTCCCAATTGCCAAGTCTCTGACATGGAATATCAGAACGGACATATGCACAAGTGTACCACCTTTGAGGCGAAAAGAATTATACAGTGAATAATTTGGGCATCTGAGATGAGCAGTAGTTGAATCAACCGATAACTGAGGTTCTGTCAGAAAAAGTGCATGGGGTACATGGGGAAAAAGTACAGAAAAAGTCATTAGGGCAAATGATGCAAGCAACTTACACAGCATAAGCCAAAAAAAACCCAAAACTTCTTATATCACCTGTCCATCCCTTCTAACAGTTTGTCCAGTTCTTCCTTGAAATTATTCACACTATCCACTTCTAAAACACCATATAGGAGTTTGTTCCAACAACAAACCACCAGCTGGCTGAAGGCTAATTTCCACACTCTACTCTGCAAGCTTCCTCAATTTGAATTTATCTCCCCTTCTTGTATAGTCTAAGCAGGAGGAAGAATTCCATCAACATCGAGAGCTTACTCAATCCATTCAAAGCCTAAAACACAATCAAATCTCCTTGCAGATGCCAGATGCTAAAACCAACGTCCATTATGATGGATGGAAGTTTGTAGAACTGAATCCTTTCCTCATAAGTGGACCCTTTTATCATCCTCATTAAACTTGTTGCTCTTTTCTATACTCATTCTAGCAGATCCACATCCTTCCTAAAATGAGGCCTCCAGACCTTTATACACTACTCAAGATGCGGCCCTGACCATTAGCATTAGTAAAAGCATATGATGCAAGAAAGCAAGCTTATATCGCATCAGCCAAAAAAATAACCTTCTCATTTCACCCATCCACTCGCTCCAACTGTTTGTCTAGCTCTGCCTTGAATCCATTCGAGCCATCAATGTCCACAACAATGGATGGCAGTTTGTTCCAGCAATCAACCACCCGCCAGCTAAAGGCAAACTTCCTGCACATCCATCCCACAGCCGTCCCTCCCCAATCCGAATCAATGCCTCCTCAGGTGATTATTCTGA
This sequence comes from Mastigoproctus giganteus, assembly GCF_048544385.1. Taxonomy (NCBI): domain Eukaryota; kingdom Metazoa; phylum Arthropoda; class Arachnida; order Uropygi; family Thelyphonidae; genus Mastigoproctus; species Mastigoproctus giganteus. The sequence goes on from NC_143580.1 coordinate 173,546,066, forward strand.
GCAAGAAGAAGAATCCCATCGGCACTGAGCATGCTCAACCCACCCAGGGCCCCACACACCCCAATGAGATCACCTCGCAGGCACCTAGTCTCCAGACTATAATTTGCAAAACTTAAGCCTTTCCTCATAAGAGCAACCCTTTACTCCACTCACCAATCCCATTGTCCCTCCTGCACTTGCTCCAGCAGTTCCACATCCCTCCCAAAATGAGGCCTCCAGACCTGCATACAGCACTCAGGGTGTGTCCCGACCACCACCCCATACAAAGGGATAATCACCTCCTTATCCCTGCTAGAAAAATTCTTGTATATCAGTGACAAAGCACCATGAGCTACTCTTGCAGACTGTTTGCACTGCTCAGAACTGGTCGAATGCACAAAATATACAAGAGAACGCCAGATGCTTTGCACTTCAGCCACAACAAAAGATCCTACACTTACCTCAATTTTAAACAATGAAACAAATGTCTCAAGCATTTATAATTTTCTCAAGATAATTAAAGTATATCACCTCCTTTAGTTAGAAAAACTTTTTGGTCCCTTCTTTCCATTTTCTCTATTTGAAAAGAAATTACATGCATAGTTACCATATGCATGGCGCACTATGGCCATAGTTGCCGATGCGCCCAATAAATTCCGAAACAAACAAACAAACAAACAAACTGCTCAGAAAACTTGCCATCTGACTGCACAATTACCCCCCCCAGGTCCTTTTCATTCTCTACCACTGTTAGTGCAGTACCACACAGTTGATACATTACCCTGGGGTTATTGCTTCTCATATGCAGTACTTTACATTTGTCAATGTTAAACCACCTCTCAGCCCATCTGCTCAACTTTTCTAGATCCTGTTGCAGCAGCGTGGTGTCAATAACAACCCTGCCAACCTTCGTATCGTCCATTGTCTTATACAATAGGATAATCACCTCCTTATTCTTGCTGGCAAAATTCCTGTATATTATTGACAAAACCCCATGTCCTGGTGGCCTGTCTGCACTGCTCAGAGAATTTCATATCTCACTGTTGTCCAGGTTTCCATTACTCCAGGTATTTTTTATTCTCCATTACGTTGAGTGTGGATACACAGTTTGTAAATTAATTTGGTATTACTCCCCATATGAAGGAACTGGGACAGCTTCAGGGATAAGTACCTCTTTTGTAGGAGGTTAAAAGTGGCACAGTGGAGGAGAAATTCTGAAAAATGTAGACTCATTAAGTTGTATGACTGTTGGGGGCATGTTTCTGTAGAAAGGATTGATATTGAAATAGATTAAGCAAGGAACAGCCAATAGCCTTAATCTACTTTTGTCAAGTTCGACATCCCTAGATATAACTGCCAAGCTTTGCTGTCCATACCTTGTAAGCCATTCTATATAGGGATAACACTTACCACACTTTACCAACTGGTCATCCTTTGAACATCTCTCAGAGGTCTTCTAGAGATGGCTTTTTATCATGTTCCTTCTTGGCCACCTGTGGCCAAGAAGCATGGAAGACTTCATCAGTTTGTTTTTACAAAGTAACTTTTAATTCTGGACCACCCTTAATCCCAATCCCTCAGTCTCTAAGTTACTCCTGGATTTAAATTCATCAGGTGAACTTTTTGTTATCATGAAACCTTAGCTACTGTTTTTTATACCACATATTTAATCAGTGCAAGTTGTTTTGGAGCAGCACAGCCAAACTATAACCACTAATCAGGTGGATTTCAGTTTGATTTCAGGAAAGCTTTTGATACTGTTGCACATGGAAGACTGCTGTACAAATTGGAGAGGTATGCCATTAAGGGTAAGTTGCTGCAGTGGATAAAGGTATGCTTGAGTGGGAAACGACAGAGAGTGGTAATCAATGGACACTGCTCTTTGTGGACAAATGTTATTAGTGGAGTTCCCCAGGGTTTGGTGCTGGGCCCATTGTTGTTTTGTGTATTCATCACTGATACTGATGAAGGTATCAATCTTAATATCCAAATTTTTAGATGGTACAAAGGTTGGTAGGGTTGTTAACGACAGTAAAGACAGTATGCTACTCCAACTGGATCTAGATAAGTTGGGCAAATGGGCTGAGAAGTGGCAACTGAAGTTTAACACTGACAAATGCAAAGTACTGCATATGGGTAGCTATGACCCAAGTGAAACTTATCAACTGTGTGGTACTACACTCAGGGAAGTGAAAAAGACCTGGGGGTAATTGTGCAGTCAAATATGAAGTTTGCTGAGCAGTGCAGACGGGCTGCCAGGGCAGGTCATGGAATCTTGTCAATGATATATAGGAATTTTGCTAGCAGGGATAGGGAGGTTATTATCCCATTGTACAGGGTAATGGTCATTCTACTCCTGGAGGCCTCATTTCAGGAAGGATGTAGAGTTGCTAGAATGAGTACAAAGAAGGGCAACAAGATTGGTGTGGGGAACAAAGGGAGTACTCTTACCAAGAAAGGCTTAAGTTCTGCAAATTGCAGTGCCTGGAGAGTAGGCACCATGAGGCCTTGAATGGGTTGAGCAAGCTGAATGCTGATGGGATTCTTCCTCTTGCTCAGATGAAGAAGCTGTAGGGGCTGAGATTCAAATTGAGGAAAGATAGTTGTAGAATAGATGTGCGGAAATTTGCCTTTAGCCAGCGGGCAGTTGTTTGATGAAACAGACTTCCATCTTTTGTTGCCGAAGTTGATAGCCTAAATAAATTTAAGGCTGAGCTGGACAGGAGGGGTGAAATGGGAGGGGGGGGGGTGTGTTTTTTTTTTGGCTGATTCTTCATAAGCTTGCTTTCTTGCATTGTATGTCTCTACTAATGCTTATAATGCTAATCTGGCTTACCTACCTTTAGGTCATCAACAGATTTTGTCAGTGTCATTAAACCTTTCAGGAATGAGTTTGCCGAATCTCTGATCCCTCAGATGCAAGTGTTTTGCTAGTGGTCAGCTCTTTAGTTCATTTTTTTCATATAATCTTGAAAATTTATAAAAATGGAAACTTTGTTGTGTGCAAATGCTTTTAAATATTAATTTATTTTTATTCTGACTTGATTACCCACAGTTAGAGTAGAATTACTATAAAAAAAATAAAGCATAATTAAAAAAAAAAAATCATCAAAAAATTACTTTTTTTGATACTTTTTTTTTTTTGTTGGAAGCAGTAATATCCTTTACATCTATTTATGTATCACATAATGTAATAAAAATTTTAGGAAAGAAAGCTTTAAACTGACATTTAGTGCAATTGCATCATACTATACAGTTAAATTTTAAGATAAGATAAAAGGTGATATAGTTGTACACGTTGGCACTAATGATATTAAGAGTAGGAGACCGGCGGAATTACTTAGCAAGTACAGGTCACTGTTGAAAAAAAGCCGTGAATTAGGGTTGAACTTGAAAGTGTCTGCAATTCTGCCCAGACACGATAGGAGGGAGTATATGATGAGAGCCTTGTCGATCAATTCGGCCCTGGAGGGATTGTGCAAGGCTCAAGGGGTAGAATTTTTTTCAGCCTGGACTGTACTTGTTAACAGGAGAGATTGCTTCTACAGGGATGGGATACACTTAAATAGAAAGGGTGCAAGAATTTTTGCTGATGCTGTCGAGGCAGTGTTAGGTGGGTCGGAAAACTGCTAGTTTGGGGGGATACAAGGACTAATAGATTAACAGTAGCCACTGGCAGAGGTGGAAGTGATTCTTGCACTGCTTCTATTCAAATGAGCAGAAGTCTGAAAAACAAGATGCAGGATATTTCAGAGACTGCTGGTAGGCATTGCGTTACAAGTAAACACATGGGTTGTGTTAGGGTAGCTAAGAATAGAAACAGGTGCATGTATACCTGCGTGTACACCAATGCTAGGAGTTTGGTAAATAAATTTGATGAACTTGAGGTATTGCTCAAAACATCAAAGGCAGATATTGTTGGGATATCAGAGACGTGGTGTCACACAGATATAAGTAATACGGAACTGGAATTTGGGGAATACAATGTATATAGAAAGGATAGACAGGACAGGAGGGGAGGAGGGGTTATGCTATTAATTAAGAAACACATAAAGTCAAAGGAAGTGAAGCCAGTTGACATCGATGGACAGGGCAGTGTCGAGTCAGTTTGGTGTGACATAAGCATAGGGAAATCAAAATTGAGAGTAGGAGTGTGCTATAGGCCTAATGACTCTGATGAGTATAATAATATATTGTACAGGGAAATAGAGTGGGCCAGTAAATCAGAGAGTCTTATAATGGGGGATTTTAATTTCCCAGATATTGACTGGAATTTGTGGGTTGGTCACTCGCACACTAGCAAGGCTTTTGTGGATTTATTGGATGATTGTTTTCTACATCAGCATGTTCGTGAGGCAACAAGAGGGAGCAATACTCTTGATTTGATTATCAGTAGTGATTCTTCATGCATTAAGAACCTGCAGATAAATGAACCACTAGGTGGCAGTGATCACAGTGTGTTGAAGTGGGATTTACTCAAGGAGGTAACTACCATCAGAGGTAAAGGGAAGGGTTTTTGTTTTCGTAAAGGCAACTATGATGGTCTGAGACAGTATTTAAATTCTATACAGTGGGACCAACTGATGATGTTACCAACAGCAAACTCAAAATGGGAAGCATTCAAGGAACTAATCTTGGTGGCTACCAGGCTTTACATACCAACTAAGAAATATTGTTCAAGGTTTAGGCCTAAATGGTTGTCAGATGGACTAATGAGACATGTGGCAGAGAAGAAAAATGCATGGGATACATACAAATTAATGGGTGACATGGAAGCCTATGATAGATATAAGTTGGTCTGTAACCAAGTCACAAAGGAGATTAGGCAGGCAAAGGCAGACTACGAAAAATCCTTGGCAAAGGATGCAAAGAAAAACAGAAAGGAGTTCTTTACATACTTGAACTCGAGAAGGAAAGGGATGAATCAGATTGGTCCACTGGATATTGATGGTTCAACAGTTGAGGATCCTGCTCAGGTGGCTAACAATCTAAACGAGTATTTTGCATCTACATTCACGCATGAGGAGTTATTCAGGAAGGAGAATGATGTAGGTAAAGTAAACATTGGCAGTGAGCTGGATGATTTTGTAATAGCTGAGAGGAAAGTGGAGGAGAGATTGTTGAGGATAAACATAAAAAAGGCACCTGGGGTGGATGGGATCTATCCAGTTATATTAAAGGAGGCAGCAAAGGAAGTATGCAAACCCCTAGCCATAATTATGAGAGCTTCTTTGGACTCAGGGGAGGTACCCATAGACTGGAGATGTGCAAATGTAACCCCAATTCACAAAGGAGGATCAAAGGCTGACACAAGTAATTATAGACCTGTTAGTTTAACTTCTGTTCCAGGTAAATTAATGGAGGCACTGGTTAAAGAAGCACTGCAGGATCATCTAGACAAGAATTCAGTTATAGCTCAGACGCAGCATGGTTTTGTTAAGGGCAGGTCTTGCCTGACCAATTTGATTGGATACTATGATGTAGTCACAAAAGAACTGGATGCAGGGAATAACTTTGATATTATATATTTGGATCTTAGAAAGGCTTTTGATACTGTTGCACATGGAAGACTGCTGCACAAATTGGAGCAGTGTGGCATTGGAGGCAAATTGCTGCTATGGATAAGGGGATGGTTGAGTGGCAGAAGACAGAGAGTGGTAATCAATGGACACTGCTCAACGTGGACTAATGTTATTAGTGGAGTTCCTCAAGGTTCAGTGTTGGGTCCATTGTTGTTTTCGGTGTTTATGAATGATATTGATGATGGGATATCAAGTTTGATGTCTAAGTTTGCAGATGATACAAAGGTTGGCAGGATCGTTAAGGACACTACTGACGCTATGCTGCTGCAACAGGATCTGGAAAGGTTGAACAGATGGGCTGAGAGGTGGCAAATGAAGTTTAACATTGACAAATGTAAAGTACTACATATGGGTAACAGTAACCCCAGAGCAATGTATCAACTCTGCGGTACTACACTGACAGTGGTGGAGAATGAAAAGGACCTGGGGGTAATTGTGCAGGCAGATATGAAGTTCTCTGAGCAGTGCAGACGAGCTGCAAGAGTAGCTCATGGTGTCTTGTCAATGATATACAGGAATTTTTCTAGCAGGGATAAGGAGGTGATTATTCCCTTGTATAAGGCAATGGTTAGGCCACATCTTGAGTACTGTATACAGGTCTGGAGGCCTCATTTCAAGAAGGATGTAGAGCTGCTGGAACGGGTACAGAGAAGGGCAACAAGATTAGTAAATGGAACAAAGGGTTGCTCTTACGAAGAAAGGCTTAAGTTTTGCAAATTACAGAGTCTGGAGACTAGGCACCGGCGAGGTGATCTGATAGAGGTGTATAAGGCTTTGAATGGTTTGAGCATGCTCAGTGCCAATGGGATTCTTCATCTTTCTCAGAATAATCACCTCAGAGGGCATAAATTCAAATTGAGGAAGGACGGATGTCGGATAGATTTGCGGAAATTTGCCTTTGGCCAGCGGGTGGTTAGTTGGTGGAACCGACTTCCATCACTTGTTGTTGAAGTTGATAGCCTAAACAAATTTAAAGCTCAACTGGACAGGTATTTCGAACGAACGGAGGGGTGAAATGGGAGAGGGTTTTTTTTTTTTTTTTGGCTGATGCTGAATAAGCTTGCTTTCTTGCATCATATGCCTCTACTAATGCTAATGCTAATAAACCAAAGTTTGTACATTCATTTATCTTAAAATTCAACATTCAGTTGAGTACTACCACTACCACTACCACCCAGACAGCACTGCTTCAAAGCTATAAGGCCTTTCATTGGCAAGTATCCAGAAGTATGAGCTGACGATTCGGTTGGGACTTGTTTACACAATATATGTGAAAGGTGTGGTTCTTATACTAAGAAGCACACATTCTTCTTATATTTAAGACAAAAGGATTTAAGAATTTCAGGATAATGAGATGTCATAATAATGATTCCTTACATACAGACTTTGAGTTGTCTTAAAATTCAACTGTGTAGTAATGATGCAATAGTTGTGGATATGGGTTCATAAATCAAACATCCACTTGTCAAAAATTTTTGTAAGATTGAAAGTTAGTAAATCGGTTGTTTATAAATGTAACATTACTGTACAGTCATATGCACTTGTGCATTCGTGTGATATTCCCTGTCAGCTTTTACTGCCATAGCATTCATAAGAAATAATAGTATATCGTGCTTTACCACTGGACGAAGTTCTTTTTTGTGTGCACCTGTGCCCTTCTACGCCATATGATCTAGCAGGAAAAACATGCTGCTTTATACAGATTAGCAAAACCACTTTACACATGACTATCTCAAATTTTGATTAGATGACCATTTCAATATAATGTTCATGAAATTGGATTTGGTACAGATATCAATTTTCAGAGATATTCCTTTGTTTGTCTAAAATGATCACTGATAGGTTATGGAAAGTGCTTTTTAATTCAAGAGGATAATTCTTTTCACAGATAAGCCTATTGTAGCTTCTTTAAAGTGAGCAGATAGGGAAATTCACACGAATGTTGACATTTAATCCTGTTGTTAATTGAATTGGTATTTTTCATGGTGTGCATGCAAATGTGATGGTTCAATAGATTTAAAAATAAAATAAAAATGGAAATAGTAAATTACAAATTTATATGCCTGTGTATTTTTGGAATAAAATAATTTTTTTAAAGTTTAAAATTAAAAACAATTATATATTCACACTGAAACTGATAATTTCAAAAAAGAAATGAGCTGCAGTAACTTTTTTTTTTTTTAATGACTCTAGGAGGCAAATTTATGAGGATGTGATGGAGACATTACCTGGTGATTGTTTGTCCTGCAGTAACAATAACTGGATTGCTAAATTCAAAAGGGATCATAGTCATTAAATATGAACTCATTTCTGGACTACTTATGACTGTGTTTATTGGAAGTATTGACCTCCTCTGACCATGCGGTTGTCCCATGGTCAGAGGAGGACCTCCCCATAGCATCCTCCCAGATTACCAGTTGTTTCCTGCACTGAAAAAGTATTTGAAAGTGTGATGATTTTGCACAAGTAATGTTGTTCATGTGGTAAAGGATGCAGACAATAGACTGTGTGTGTGGGGGGTGGTTAGAAAATATGGGAATGTAGCCTGTAGAGGTGATTGTTGATAAAACTTTGTTCATTTTTGGATTCACTCTTTCTTTTTTAAGCCAGAAACTTTTTAAATCTCATACCGCAATTTATCTCCAAGTCGTTAAACCTGTAGATAAAAGTAAGCAACATTTAGCACAGTCTTTTTTTTTTTTTTTTTTATCTGTTATATTTTGTTATTTTTAAGTTGCCTATAATCTGCATTTATAATATAGTGTACAAAATTTTTTAATCTTTAGGTTTCAAGAAATAGGTGGTAAATTTGAAACTTCTCTGTTAGTTCCATTTGAAATTATCAAAGGTGAGTTTTTTTTTTTTTTTTTTTTTTTGATTCAGAGGTTTGTATCTAAAACAGATACAAAGGACTACTTTATACTAATAAAACATCAGAATAAAGTACACTTATGGATGTGTATTATGATACATTCATAGTTGTACATGAATATTTGCAATAAGTCTTCCTGTAGCAGAATTGTCTAGCAATTTCTGTTGGAAAATAGAATATGTTCTGGAATGATTAAAAAAGGTTGTCATTGCCACCTTAAAAACAAAAATATTAGCATTAGCATATGATGCAAGAAAGCAAGCTTATGCTGCATCAGCCAAAAAAGAAAAAAAAAAAAAAAAACCGTCATATTTCACCCCTCCATTCATTCCAAATGCCTGTCCAGCTCAGCCTCAAATTTATTTAGGCTATTAACTTCCACAACAAAAGATGAAGTCTGTTCTGCTGTTCAATTACCCGCTGGCTAAAAGAAAATTTCCACACATCTGCTCTACAACTGTCTTTCCTCAATTTAAATTTATGTCCCCTCGGGCAATTAATCTGGGTAAGAGGAAGAATTCCATTAGCATTGAGCTTGCTCAAACCATTCAAGGCCATATACACCTCAATCAGATCCTCACATGTGCCTACTCTCCTGGCACTACAATTTGGAGAACTTTAGCCTTTCTTGTTAAGAGTACCCCTTTGTTCCCCTCACCAATCTTGTTGCCCTTCTTTGTACTTATTCTAGCAACTCTACATCCTTCCCTAAAATGCCAGGTTATCAAATTGTAGCAGGGTGCTTAATGATTTTGTAATAACTGAGAGCAAAGTGGAGGAGAAATTGTTGAAGTTAAACATAAGAAATACACCTGGGGTGGATGGGATCTATCCAGTTATATTAAAGATGGTGGCAAAGCAACTAAGCAAACCCTTAGCCATAATTATGAGAGCGTCCTTGGACTCAGGGGAAGCCCCAACAGACTGGAGATATGCAAATGTATCCCTAATTCACAAAGGAGGATTGAAGGGTGATACGAATAATTACAGACCAGTTAAGTTAACTTCTGTTCCTGGAAAAATAATGGAGTCACTCGTTAAATATTCATTGCAGGATCATCTAGACAAGACTGCAGCAATAATTCAGACACAGCATGGGTTTGTTAAGAGAAAGTCTTGTCTGGCAAATTTGATTGGATATTATGATGTGGTTACAAAGGAACTGGATGCAAAAAATAATTTTGATATCATGTACTTGGATTTCAGGAAAGCTTTTGACACTGTTGCACCTGGAAGACAACTGTACAAATTGGAGCAGAATGTTATTAAGGGTAAGTAGCTACAATGGATAAAAGGATGGTTGAGTAGCAAGAGGGTGGTAATCAATGGGCACTGCTCTTCGTGGACTGATATTATTAGTGGAGTCCCCACAGGGTTCGGTGTTGGGTCCACTGTTGTTTTGTATATTTATCAATGATATTGATGAAGGTATATCAGGCATAGTGTCGAAGTTTGCAGATGATACAAAGGTTGGCAGGGTTGTTAATGACAGTAATGGCAGTGTGCTACTGCAACAGGATCTAGAAAATTTGGAAAGATGGGCTGAGAAGGCAACTGAAGTTTAACATTGACAAATTCAAAGTACTGCATATGGGTAGAAGTAACCTCACAGGAATGTACCAGCTGTGTGGTACTACACTTAGGGTGGTAGAAAATGAAAAAGACCTGGGAGTAATTGTGCAGTCAGATATGAGATTTTCTGAACAGTGCAGACAGGCTGCAAGAGCAGGTCATGGGGTTTTGTCAATGATATACAGGAATTTCACTAACAGGGAAAAGGAGGTGATTGTCCCTCTGTATAAGGCAATGGTCAGGCCATGCCTTGAGTACTGCATATAGGTCTGGAGGCCTCATTTAGGAAGGATGTAGATTTGCTTGAGTGTGTACAGAGAAGGGCAACAAGATTGGTGAGGGGAAGGAAGGGGATCCTCTTACCAAGAGAGGCTTAATTTCTGCAAATTGCAGTGGCTGGAGAATAGGCACCTGCGAGGTGATCTGATTGTGGTGTATAAGGCCTTGAATGGGTTGAACACGCTGAATTCTGATGGGATTCTTCCACTTGTTCAGATTATGAACCTAAGGGGCATAAATTCAAATTGAGAAAAGACAGCTGTAGAACAAATGTGGGGAAATTTGCCTTTAGCCAGCGGGTTGTTAATTGCTGGAACAAACTTCCTTCTGTCTTTGTGGAAGTTGATAGGTTAAATAAATTTAAGGAGGAACTGGAGAAACATCTAGAGGGAATGGTTGTGTGAAAATTTTTTTTTTTTTTTTTGGCTGATGCCACATAAGCTCATCTGCTTGCTTTCTTGCATCACATGCCACTATTACTATTAACATGCTCAATAATCATCTAGCAGTTTGTTTGAAATTAAAATAAAACCTGGATGACATATTACTATTAAGTCTAATTCTTTGGAAGAAGGTAATTATTGTTTGCATCCAAAAAGTGCATAAACAGTGCTGTTCCTTTGAAAAAAAAAGTTTGAGTTCTAGCTCCTCAAAGAAAATAACTCCAGCTAAAACTTTGTACAGATCCATACTTTTGGATTTGTTCATGGAGCCAAAAACAAAGTTACCTCTACTAATCTTGTATGTTTTTTTGGGAAGGCGTGATATTGAAGTAGAAGAGAATTTAGCCTCTGATGTTTTAGTGGAGGCTCAGCCAGCAGTGGTTCTTGTTTATTCAAAAGAGGTTTTTTTGTTTTTTTTTTTTCCTGTTCTTTCCAAGCCATCACCAGAAGGGGAAGGGGATTTATCTTGATTTTACAGTTCTGAGAAAACACTTGGATTTGGATAAAAATAAATCTAAAAGAAGCTTTATGATCTAGAAAAGAAACAAATGGAACAAAAAAAAAAAAAAAAAAAAGTAGGAATTCCAAGTCTTTATTAAGTGATTCTTAATTCTAGTTGCATTTTTAATATATTCTCTCTCATAATATTTGAACTAATAAGTGACTTTATCATTTACCTCCATTGCTGAAAAATCCAGGTGCTAACTGGGGCTTCTTGATTTTTTCCACATTGAATCAAAGCAAGGTTTCAGAAAATAAATTTCACAGAAGTGACCTGTAATAGAAATAGTTGTTTACTTGTGTTACTGTTAACCCATGTTAACAGTTTAACATGTTGGTATTAAGTAATACTAACAGGATGAATTGATGAGTTCACATATTTGTATAATTTAAGATTATTCCAGAAAATTCTGTTGTGTTTTTAAGGACACTGTCCTATTTCATTCTGAAATGTTCCAGAATGTGCTGTTTCACCCGAAAAAATTCTAGGATGTTCTATATTGTTTTGTTTTATTCTAAAAAGTTCTACTAATTTTTAGGGTTTTAAATTAGAATCAAAAAATCTTATGTAAATCAGCAAAGGAATTAATCATTATTTTAGAAAATTCTCCAAGAATATTCTTTTGCAAATATTCTCCAATCATATCATTGTTGTTTATAGATATATTTCAAGAAGAATTTACCTGCAAGAAGTTATGGTTTCAACTTTAGTTAATTCTTATACTGTATTAATTCTTTGAAGGTATTTTAAAAATTTAATTTTTTTTAGGAGATTCTGCCTTCATGTTAAATGGAAGCCATTGTCTCTGGCATTGTTTGCAACTGTGCTGGGCAGAAAGTGTGTACTTGCCTTCTCTTTGTCATAGATTTTGGAAGTTAACTCTTCAGATTTTATCAAGATATTGTAAGTGGGCTAACAGTTTAGTTGCAGCCGAGGTGAGTTTTTTCATAAATCCAAGAGTTGTTTATTTATATTTAGCTTTATTGACTTAATTTTTATATTAAATTTTTTTCTATAAGTAGCTTTATGCTGCTAGTCAAGCTCCTTGTTTTATTTTGAATTTATATAGCGATTTTGAAAGTTACTACTTAGTGTCTGTAGATTTTACCGTTCGTAACTTGCTGCCATTATATGATATGGAATAGTGTAATGTATATCCCAAACTTGTTGGCGTAAGGTTTAATGTAAAACTAGATAGTGAAATATGTAACACTTTATTAGAAAGCTATTAGTTTAGTGTAGTATTATCAATTAATCAATTAAAAATTTATTAATATTATTAAATTTCATTGTTAATTAAATTGGACTTAAATGGTAAATCATAACCCAGACTAGAGCAGCAAAGAAACAAGCAGGCAATTCTCCAATGCATCAGTCAAAAAAAAAAAATGTGCAAAATGTGAAATGTTTGCAGTCCTATCTAGAACAGGACATGATCTAGCCAAGGAGGATGTCTTTGTATATGCTAGCTGCAGAGACCATGAAGAAATTAGGTGTCAACTCTATGTTCTGATGGGTGTCTGTGAGAGTTTGAGGTGTAGGGTAGATGCACCCGAAGGTATTAAAGTGGGGGACAAACAAGCTCTAGGCTTCCCAACTCAACACCAGATCTCACTCCTGTGTAATAGGCAACACAGTGGCAATCTCCAAGGCAGAATGCACTGGTCCCACAGGAACTAGTTATTGTCGGTGACTCTATTATCAGGGAGACGGGGTATATATTATGCAAAAAGGATAAGTGGAATGTCTGCCGGGGCAAAAGTTGATGATGTTGTAGAGTAGATATCATCTTTTAAGGGCACGAAAGGTGATATAGTTGTACACGTTGGTATTAATGACCTTCAGAGTAAGTGATCTGCAGATTTACTTAACAAGTACAGGTCAATTTTGAAAAAAAAGTTGAATTAGGGTTAAATTTGAAAGTGTCTGCAATTCAGCCCAGATACAATAGGAGGGAGTATATGATGAGTGCCTTGTCAGGCAATTTGGCCTTGGAGAGTTTGTGCAAGGCTCATGGTGTAGAATTTTTTTCAGCGTGGTCTGTGCTTGCTAATAGGAGATACTGCTTCTACAGGGATGGAATACACTTAAATAGGAAATGGTGCAAGAATATTTGCTGATGCCATTGAGGCAGGGTTAGGTGGGTTGGAAAACTGCTTGTGGAGGGAGGGGGGTGTTCACAGACTAAAAGATTAACAGTAGCCACAGCCAGAAGCGAAAGTGATTCTTGTACTGCTTCTATTGTAACGAGCAGCAGGCTGCTGGGAGTCATCATTAAACAAGTAAATACAATTTAGTTAAAGGATAAAGAAACACCGGGTGATTATAAAATAAGTTTTCCCCATTCAGGAGAACCTAGTGTCAAAACGGTTAGAGATAGCACTGTTAAAATCAGTGGATATGTCATTTAGGATATGGGGAAGCGATTTGTAGAAGAAAAAAAAATTAGTTCAAATTTCTGCCACCAGGGGAGAAATTGGCACTGTAAACATGAGATGTAATATTTAACTTAGGATTAGGTTTTAATATCAGAACTTAGAAATTTACAGATTTGTTCTATGTGCTTTCCTTCACTTCAGATGACATTCTGAAAATGGAAGACTGCATGCGACACAGTTTCGTGTAGCATCTCATTGGGGATGTTGGCTACATGCTGTTTATTGCTTGCTTTCAAATCAACAAGTGTCTGTATGCCACCATGATAAACTTTGTCTTTCAGGTATCCCTATAGCCAGAAATCACAAGAATTGAGATCTGGTGATCGGGCTGGCCAGAACTGTCAAAGACTCTAGAAATGATGCGATCATTTCCGAATGTTGAATGGAGCAGTTCCTTCACTTGTCAACCAACTTGGGGAGGGGTACCATCTTGCATGAACACTACTCTCTCCAAGCATTGCCTTTCTTGCAGAGCAGGAATAATGTGGTCTCCTAGAAGAGTGCAGTACTGTGCACTAGTTACTGTACACCTTACAAAGCCACAAGGTATAGACTCTGCAAAGAAAAATGGTCCGATTATAAACTCCGCTGTGAATCCACACTGTACTGTAACATATAGACATTGTAGTGTTCTTTCATGCACAGCAGATGGATGAGAAGTTCCCCATATTTGATGCATTTTGTGCATTTACAGCCCCATGAAGAGTAAAATGTGCCTCGTCAGACCACAAGATCTTTTGTGAGCCCATGTATCATAAAGTTCCATATGAGCCAGAAATCATAGAGCGAATCTATTCATTGTTGTTGATCACAAGACTTTAGTTCTTACACTATGTGAATCTTGTACGGGAACCAGTGTAAAATTATTCGAAGCAGTTTACATACAGCAGACCAAGGAAGGTTCAAGTCTCTTGATACACTTCTGGCACTACTGACTGGTAGTGTTCTGATACATGGTTGGGGAGTTAGGGTAATTCCAGGCAGGGGCCTGGAATGGGATTCTGATGAGATTCTTCCTCTTGCTCAGAATAATCACCTGAGAGGGCATAAATTCAAATTGAGGAAATACAGTTGTAGGATAGATGTGCGGAAGTTTGCATTTAGCCAGCAGGTAGTTGGTTGGTGGAACAGACTTCCATCCCTTGTTGTGGGAGTTGATAGCCTAAATAAATTTAAGGCTGAGCTGGACAGGTATTTGAAACAAACGGAGGAGTGAAATGGGATGGTGTTGTTGTTGTTGGTTTTTTTTTTTTTTTAGCTATTGATATATAAGCTTGCTTTCTTGCATCATATGCCTCTACTAATGCTAATAGGTTACAGTCCAGGTTTTTTTTCCTTTTCCCCAATTTACTAATCACATAAATTACACCATATGCAATAAGTAATAGGCAATAGCAATAATAAATTATAAAAAATATTAGTAATACAATACAGCCAGGCCTCGCATAACGCTAGTTCGATTAACGTGATTTTCAGTTAAAGGTATTTGAAAAATTATACCACTTTTCACTTTACATGATGCAAATTTCCAGTTAACACAATCTTTTTTTTTTTTTTTTTTTTTTTTTTTTTAATTTTTTTTATATGCAATAGTTGAAAAAGATTTGAATCGCCTTTTAAGCTTACCGCAAGCCGTATGGTCAATAAACAAATGTTTGCCTGCTGCCCGCCTCGGTGTGTTCCATCAGCCATCGGAAGAAGACGTGTTACTTGTATGTCTCCTGCTCATAAAGTCAATGCACACTTGCATAAAAATTCAAATTTTTAAATGAGCCAGATGAAAATGTTACCGCAAAGGAGATAACGGTAAAAGAATTAGATGAAATCTTTCGTATCGCATAGAACCTCAAACAAAAGGTTTGAGGTTCTCTGCGATATTTATTTCGCCAGGGCCCGGAGAAGATTGTTGTCGGCTATCGGAAATTGATTGATGAAAAAAAGTCAACACTTCAAATATTTCCGCAGCAGTCATTTCTTCATTGTGTATTTTATGTCAGAGGTTCCCAAACTTTCTCGGTTCATGCGCCTGTAGTGTCTCATTAATTTTTTCAAGGCGCAACCAAACCAAAAGAAATACCTAACAGTTCCGTTTAGTAGTTAGGTCCAAACAACTTAATAAGAAATGTTGAAACTGTGAACTACCTTGAGCTAGTAGTTCATGCGGTGTCCGACAGTTTCCCTCGAAAATTTAAAATATTCCGCGGCGCAGTTTGGCAACCCCTGTTTTATGCAATAAACATTTAATTCCATAACCACACCATAAGTAGATAAGAAAACACAAATTATATGCTTACCTCCTCTCGCACAGGCAAGTAATCCAGTTGGCCTTTGAATTTATTCAAACTATCAGCCTCGGCTACCTGTGAGGGCAACTTATTCCAGCAAGTATGACTCGCTAGCTGAAAGAAAGCTTCCTACAGTCTAATCTAAACCTCAAGCACTATTTTAATTTATGACCCCTAGTTCTGGAATTCTTTATAAGATTGAGAATTCCAACTTCATTCATTATAATAATTCCTCTCAGAGCCTTGTAAACATCAATCATGTCACCTCTGAGGTCTCTGTAGCCCACATAATCAGTTTTTCCTTTTACAGTTTTTCCTTGCCCATCTTTGGACCCTTTCAAGAAACTCAGTATCTTTTTTCAGATGAGGTCTCCGTACTTGAACACAGCATTCCAACTGTGGTCTTATAATTGCCTTATACAGTGGGATTATGACCTCCCTATCTCTACAGGATAACGTTTGATAAATGATTTATAGAACATCATGGCCTTTCCTGGCTGCTTGTTTGCACTGTTCAGAAAATTTCACATGTGCTCATATTGTAACTCCCAGATTCCTTTCCTCATCCACTCTTTTTAATTCAACCCTGTCGAGTGTATAATTGATTTGTGGGTTGCTACGCCCCAAGCGTAAGACCTTGCATTTAGCAGCATTAAAACATAGCTATAACTTCTCTGACCATCTTTGAAGTCTGTTCAAGTCATCTTGAAGGGGTGCTGCTTGGCACTGATCAAAGGTGGTTAATTCTTAGAACCACTTTTATGTATTGGCAATACATTGGCACTTCTCAAATCCAAAGGAACCTTCCCTGAGTTGAAAGATGCCCTCATAATTAACCTCAATAGTTCAATATACTCCCACATGCTCTCCCTCTAAACTACAGGGTATACAGGTAGTTCCCAACTTTACAAGTTAATTCGTTCCTAGCGCACACTTGTAAAGCGGGAATTTATTACCCATAGACATAATGTTAAAAATAGGGATTACGTTCTCAACAGTGAAATTAGTTACTAATTAGTTTGTTTAAACAATGATTTATCCTATAAAAAGAAAACTCAGCCTGTAAAATCAAGCAAATTATAATAATAAAGAAATTATTTATAACTTAAATTATTTTAAAGAATGTTTATTTTTCATCATCATCATCGACTAAATGCACACTCGTTGATCACTATTATTGGCTCTGCACTCGTTGGTTTGTTGCACAGGGAGTCTTCTTCAGAAATGCTTCAAGAAGCATTTGTTTCCATTTCTCTTTTCTTTATAAATTTCAATAACATGCATAAGCATTTTTTAATGGAATGCACAAATTGCAACTAACACGATTTGTGCGAATTAACAAGTTAATGAAGCTAAAAAAAAAGGAATGAAGAGAAGATTCTGAAAATTTATTTATGTTTTTTTATACGATTGAAGATGTAAGTGAAGGGGAAACACATTTCACCATAATAACGTAAAAACCCACACCACAATTCCAGTTATCGGTATTATTGCAAATGCGATAAGATCAAGTTTACTACCCATTTATTTATAGGTGCACTATAGCCCCAGAAGCTTATGCGCCATTAAACCTCCATAACACACACTACCCGTTTATAATTAGATGCACAAACAGAAGAGCCCGATAAACCGAAAAGTGCAAATTGTTTTTACTCTTTTATGGTAGTGACCTCCAGAAATGTGTTTTAGAAAAATATCACAAAGCCATTCAAAATTGGTTCTTATCATATCTTATCATAATGATGGAAGTGTAGTGCATTTTAATTATTTGAATTGGTAACTAATACAATTTAAACTATAAAAATGACCTTTTAGAGAGTTTGCAAGTAGAGATAGGGACGTGATAATCCCATTATATAAGGCCTATGTTAGACCACACTTGGAATACTGTGTTCAAGTATGGAGACTGCACCTAAAGAAAGACATCGAGCTTCTTGAAAGGGTGCAAAGAAGGGGTGCAAAGAAGGGTAACTCGCCTGGTGAGATCGGCAAAAGGGCGTCCTTATGAAGAAAGACTTCGAATATGTGGGTTGCAGAGTTTGGAAACTAGACACCTTAGAGGAGATTTGATTGAGGTGTTTAAGGCTCTGAGAGGCATCAGTAAAATGAATGAGGACAAAATTTTCAAGATTATAAATGATGCTAGAACTAGGGGACATAAATTCAAGTTACGGGGGGAAATGTTTAGATTGGACTGCAGGAAGTTTTATTTTTGCCAGCGAGTTATAAATTACTGGAATAAGTTGCCTTCATGGGTGGTAGAGGCCGACAGTTTGGGGAAATTCAAAGGTCATCTGGATAGTACTTTCGGGTAAGGGAAGCGCATAGGATGATAGGATTAATTTCCTTTTTATTTAATTTTTAATTTCATTTTATTATTTTTATTTATTTATTAATTATTATTATTTATTTATTTAATTTTTGTTTTTATCATTGTTTTGTTCGGATTTTTTTTTTGGCTGGTGCAGCATAAGCCATAGGCTTTCTTGCACCATACGGCCGTTACTAATACTAATACTAATATAGTGAAAATTTCAACTTCCGAGGTTGTGGAACAAATTACCAAAAAAAAAAATTTTATTGGGTTCACATTATGATATTTTCACCATATGATGGTGTCTCTAGAATGGATTAATATCATAAAGCGAGGTACGCTGTATTGCATAGCTACGCGGATGGTTTGAAATGTGGCATTTATGAATGTTTAACAATCATTTTTTTGCAATTAATGTTCATATTTTCAATTTTGTTGATACTTAAAAAAAAAAACTTTTAAACCCGGAAACTTGTAAAGCGAAAACTCGTAAAGTGGGAAATACCTGTATATCATCAACTCTGGGAGCTTTATGCGCAAAAGTTTTCTAATAAACAATCATCTGTAATTACAAAATCACTGATTTCGTATGGCTCGGCCTCACTCACACTGCCTCTTCTCAACGTGAACTGTCTTTCGTCAGTAAAGACTGATGCAGAGTATGTATTCAGTTCACCCGCAACATCAGCTGGGTTATCTAAGCCTCTCCCACACCCGGTGCACAAAGGTCTGATGTGATTAGTTTTCTTTATTGTATTCAAAGCCGACCGGGCTAGCCTGGCAACCCAAAGGTCGCGAGTTCGAATCCCGCCTCGAGCTTGGATCAGAGTACTGCAAAAACCTTGGTAGGTGCATTATAGCCACAGAAGCCGATGCGCCAACAACTACCCAAAAAAAAAAAAAAAAAAAAATTGTATTCAAAAACAAGAAAAATTCCTTGTCCCCCATTCTTTACTTTCTTAGCCTTGCTTTCTCATACTTAGCTTTTGCTTTCTTATATGCAGCCTTGGACTCCCTGACCTATTTGTGGTACTATTACAGATCAACTTGTACCTGTTGTAGGCTTCAGTCCTTTTCATTGCCTTGTAACTGTCCCATGCTATCTTTTTCTGCTCAATTTGACCAGCTAGATCCATAATCATTCATTTCAGCATCCTCCTCCTCCTGCAATATTTTCTTAAAGGTATGTATGTGTTAATGGCTTCTGTGATTTTTGCTTTAAAAGTATTCCATAATTCAAATGTATTTGCTATACCTCAGTTAATCAGACCGGTTCACAGATGCCATATAGTGCCTTAAACTGTCAAAGTCCCCTGTTTTGAAGTTAAAACCTGTGGCTTTACCTTTAACTACTGCAACAACTTTCTTTATATTCCGGCAGACGATTGCATGATCAATTCTTGACAATGGTTTCAGTACTTTAAGCCATGTTATGTCATCTGATTTGTTAGTAATGATGAGGTCAAGAATATTCTTACCCCTAGTGCTTTCTCTAACATGCTGGTGCAAATAATAATCATCTAGTTAATTTAAAAAGTTTTTCCCTATCTTGAGTTTCCCTCCCACTTATTCCAATCAGTCTGAGGCAGATTAAAATCATCCATTATAAGACATTCACACTTGCTTGTCCATTCCATCTGCATGTAAAGACTCTCGTTGTATTCTTCACAGTCTTCTGGTCTGTAGGTTACTACCACTCTCATTGTTCCTTTGCTCCATCTAACTCATACCACATGGATTCTATGCTGGCAGATGTAATTTCAGAAGCAGCAAAAGCACATTTTGTGCTCAGGCTGCTTTTATTAAGAAGTATGACAATTTCCAGGTGGCACCATGTTTCTGTTAGCTCTATTATATTAGCATTTGTTGTCCTAACCAGGAGATAAAATTCAGCCATTTTATTGACAACACTCCTGACATTACTGTAGACACAGTTAAGACTAAGTTTCTATAATTTACTACCCTGACACACCCCTTTAAGTTATTTAGGTTTGTATCCCAACCCAAGATATATCTTCCCTCTCATTTGAAACATTCCCGCCCCCAGAACACCTTATCAACATTGGCTGTGGTGGCAACAAACAAGAATTCATGAGATGAGTGTAAGCATTACTTTCACCTATATCATCAGATAAACGCAGATCTAAATTACACTTCTCTACCCTAACTAGCAGTTTCCCTGAACCCCCAGGGTATCCTCCATGATACTGGCAAAAATCCTTGCACCACCTTTGTTCAAATGAGTACCATACAAAATAGATTCCTACTACCTACAAATGCAGGCCACGCTGATAAAAATCCCCCCACCCCACCTCAAAGAGTCTTACAGATTCCCTCAGGTCTCAAGTTAATCCACAAGGCTTTCAGCATATTGTCCATCCTATCATGTCTGGCAGAATTGCAGACACATACACATTCTGATCTAACGCGCAGAATTTTTTAGCAAAATAGAAATGTATGTGGCTTTAAAATAGTTAAAAAAGGTTGATGCCATCTTTACTCTTTCTCGGATTACACATACAAATGGGACAAAAATATAAATTGAAAAAGACTGGCTTCAGAATAGATGTGTGAAAGTTCACAATTAGCCAAAGAGTAATTGATTGTCGCAGTAAACCTCCACTTAGTGTTGTGGAGCAGTTTGTTTGAATAACTTTAAAAAGAATGTTTGGACAAATTATTGTGAGTAAGCAAATCAAGCAAGTTTTTTTTCTCTTTTTAATTTTTTTTTTTTTTTTTTTTGTTTGCTGCTGCTACATACTACTTTATACATACATATATATATACTACTTTATTGCATTATGTTGGAAGTAGCATAAAAAGTATAATGCTCAATGTCAACAAATTTTTTGTGCTAAATGCAGTAACTACCATACGTGATAGTCACTGCATTTACGTAAAAGATTTATGGTAGTGATTTTTTGGTTAATACTTCTAATAGGGCCCTAAAGTATTAACTAAAATACTTCAGTGGAATGTATTGATGGCATGCTGTATACTACTGCAAAGCTACTCAGAAGATGGAAATGATTTAGCATTAGTAAAGGCACATGATGCAAGAAAGCAAGATTATATAGCATCAGCCAAAAAAAAAAAAAAAAAAAAACTCATTTCACCCATCGACTCGCTCCAAATATTTGTCTAGTTCTGCCTTGAATCTATTTAAGTTATCAACTTCTACAATGACAGATGGAAATTTGTTCCTGTAATCAACCACCCACTGGCTAAAAGCAAACTTCCACACATCTATCCTACAACTGTCTTTCCTCAATTTGAATTTATGGCCTTTCAGGCGATTATTCTGAGGAAGAGGAAAAATCCCATCAGCATTGAGCATGTTCAAACCATTCAAGGCTTTATACACCTTAATCAGATCACCTTGAAGGTCCAGACACTGTAGTTTGCAAACTTAAGCCTTTCTTTGTAAGAGCAACCTTTTGTTCTTTCACTAATCTTGTTGCTCTTCTCTGTACTTGCTCCAACAGCTCTACATCCTTCTTAAAATATGGCCTCAAGACCTGTATACAGTACTCAAGATGTGGCCTGACCATTGCCTTATACAAGGGGATAAAAAATTCCTGTATATCATTGACAAGACACCATGAGCTACTCTTGCAGACCGTCTGCACTGCTCAGAAAACTCCATCTGCCTGCACAATTATTCCCAGGTCCTTTTCATTCTCTACCACTGTCAGTGTAGTACCACGCTGTTGATACGTTACTCTGGGATTACTGCTTCCCATATGCAGTACTTTATATTTGTTAATGTTAAACTTCAGTTGCCACTTCTCAGCCCATTTGCTAAACTTATCTAGATCCAGTTGCAGTAGCATACTGTCTTTACTGACATTAACCCTGCCAACCTTCGTATCATCTACAAACTTGAACATTAAGACTGATATACCTTCAGAAATATCATTGATGAATGCACAAAACAGCAATGGGCCCAGCACCAAACCCTGGGTAACTCCACTAATTACATTAGTCCAAGAAAGACCAGTGTCCATTGATTACCACTCTGTCCTCTCCCAATCAACCAACCCTTTATCCATTGTAGCAACTTGCCCTTAATGCCATACTGCTCCAATTTATTCAGCAGTCTTCAATGTGCAACAGTATCAAAAGCCTTTCTAAGATCCATATATGATATCAAAGTTATTCTTTGCATCCAGTTCCTTTGTGACCACATCATAGTATTCAATCAAATTGGTCAGACAAGACTTCCCCTTAACAAACCCATGCTGTGTCTGAGCTATAACTGAAGTCTTGTCTAGATGATCCTGCAGTGCTTCTTTAACTAGTGCCTCTATTAATTTCTCTGGAACAGAAGTTAAACTAACACGTGTGTAATTACTTGTGTCACCTTTGATCCTCCTTTGTGAATTGGGGTCACATTTGCACATCTCCAGTCCATGGATATCTCCGCTGAGTCCAAGGAAGCTCTCATATAAGAGCTTCCTTGGACTCATATAAGGGTTTGCTTGCTTCCTTTGCTGCCTCCTTTTATATAACTGGATAGATTCCATCCACCCCATTTGCCTTTATCTTCAACAATTTCTCCTCCACTTTGTTCTCAGTTATTGCAAGACTTTAATTCACATCTGGCATTCTCCTCCCTGAATAACTCCTCATGTGTGAATGTAGATGCAAAATACTCATTTAGTTGGTTAGCTACCTGAGCAGGATCATCAATATCAAGTGGACCAATCTGATTCATCCCCTTCCTTGTAGAGTTTACATAAGTAAAGAACTCATAATCTGCCTTTGCCTGCGTAACCTGATTTTCCAACATCATTACCAGTGACAAATCATGAGCACATCACTTCACAACAAAAAAAAAAAGGTTCAGTGAATGAACAACACTAACTTGCTATCAGGAAAAAAATTAAATAAAGTGTTAGCTTCAGCTGAAAAATTTACAAAAACAGTTTTATTGGACATTAGAGGAGTAGTACTCATGGATATCATGTACTGAAAGCAATTATTTTGAGGATACTCAATTGCTTATTCAAGGAATTTATATTTTATACAAAAGTGATAGGACAAATGCCTCAGTCATTTTGGCGAAGAAATGGAGAAAGTGTATAGTTAATATTTGATACATACTACTCTACATATGAACAAACTAAATACAGATAGCTCATAGTCATCATCATCGTCGTCATGAACTTGGTCCGGCTTAGGTCTTTTAAGACCTGTTCCGTTGTATCTCTTGGAGGTGGTCTTGATCTCGCCATCGTTGTCTTGGTCGACCAACATCTCTCTTGCCTGTAGGTTTGTAGTTAAAGGCTAATTTTGGGATCCGGGCTGGGTTCATTCTTTCTACGTGGCTGATCCATTTTTCCTGATACCATTTTATGTCATTTACTATGTTATCTACTTTTAATTTCTTGCGGATATCTATATTTCTTTGGTGGTCTAGTCTTGTAAAGCCTGATAATGGTCTTAAAAATTTCATTTGTGCTGCTTCCAGTTTGTGTGCATCTTTCTTATTTATGACCCAAGTCTCACAGCTGTAGAAGAGGGTTGGTTTTGAAGTGATGTTGTGCAGTCGTAATTTTGTTTCAGTTGTCATTTGTTTTCCGAAGTTGCGTTTAATCGTTCCATTCATTTTATTATATTTTTGTTGTTTAATGTGGATGTCTTTCCCTTCATTTGATATTAAACTTCCCAAATAGGTGAAGTCAGATATTTGTTCTATTATTTTATCATCAATAACAATTTTGACTCTTTGTATGTTTTTTCCACATAATCCCATTGATTTTGTTTTTGAGGTGGAGATTTTCATCTCTTACTTTTTACCTATTTTATTAAGTTCATGTGCTGCTATCTGTAGTTCATCTTCGGATTTTGCCATTATAACTTGGTCATCAGCATATAATATAGTTTGGATTTTATTCCTGTTGTTCAACTGTATTCCATTGTTAATTGTTTGTTTCCATTCTTTAAGAATTTTATTGATGTAGATATTAAATAAATTTGATGAAAGTCCACATCCTTGTTTCACTCCTTTATTGGTGTTAATTAGGTCTGATAGTTGGCTTTAGAATATTTTATACAGACTTTTGAGTTTTTATATAGGCTTTGGATCGCTTTCCGGAGTTGGGTTGGAATATTTTCTTCACGTAGAATCTGCCAAAGTTTTTCCCGGTTTACATTGTCATATGCTTTTTCATAATCAATGAAGAGCAGAAATGTGTAGATTGAATTCTCTTCTTTTCTCCAAAATTTGCTGTAGTGAGAAAATGGCATCTATTGTGCTTCTCCCTTTTCTGAACCCACATTGTTCTTCTTCTAAGAATTGTTCACTGTATTTATTAAGTTTATTCTTTAGTATATTAGAGTATAGCTTTGCAGCAGTTGACAGCAGTGTTATTCCTCTGTAGTTGTTAGGTTTATTTCTGGAGCCTTTGGGAGATGGAGTTGGTTTTTATTTGATCATTTGTGTCTAGTTGTAATTTCTTAAAAATTTTAAAACCTCTTCTCTGTGGTATCACATTCTAAAGATTTAACATATTTATCCCAGTCATCTCGTCGGATTCTTCTGGTTAGTTTTCTGACTTCTGCTCGAAGCTTTTTATATTTTATGTGTAGATGTAGGTCTTTAGTTTGTAGGAACAGTTTATAGGTCTTTTTTTTCTCATTGATTGTTTGTTTCAATTCTTCATTCCAAGTTCTTAGCCAGATTTTATTTTTTATAGGTTTATATCCAAGACTTTCTTCAGCAGCTCCCAGAATTGATTTTTTCATGTTTGACCAGATTTCCTCAACATTATCCCTTTCATCTGATTTGAGTTTATCTTTCAATCGACTTTCGTACAGGAATTTAGTGCTTTCGTCTTCCAACAAATGTATTTTTAATTTCTTAGTAGTTTTTGTTGGTATTTTCTTCTTTTTATTAAGATAATTTCTTTTTATTTTGAAAGTGCTTTCTACTAGGTAGTGATCACTGCCAATTTCACTGCCTGTGAATACTCTAGTGTCTCTAATTTTGTCATTTAAATTTTTGTTAATGATAATATAATCTTTTATAGACCTTGTGTTTCTTGCTTCCCATGTGAATTTATGGATATTCTTTTGTCCAAAAAAAGTATTTGTAATTTTAAGTTTATTAAAAATGCAGAAAACTATCAGGCATCTTCCATTATTGTTGACCACGGTTTCGCCTTCTGATCCTATACATTTGTCTACTGATTGAGCACCAACCCTTGCATTAAAATCTCCTTAGTTTGGTCTATGATCTGTTGTAATTTGTCATAAAATTCTGTGGTTTCATCAATGTTGCCTTCTACTGATGCGTAGATGCCAGTGGTTGTTATTGTATAAGATAGAATTTTTAGTCTTAATTTCAATATTCTGGGTGATAACCAAGCGTAGTCTAGTATTTTGTTTTCCCATTCTTTCTTTATTATAACAGCAACTCCCGATGATGCCCACCTTTCACTTGGTACACCGGAGTATATCATTATGAAATTACCTATTTCTTTGGATCCTTTGTTCTTCTTTTTTGTTTTGGTAATGACTACTATGTCAATATCTCTGTTTTTTAGTTCCATGGTCAATTCATCTAATTTGTGATTTATTCCCCTAATGTTCCAAGTTGCTACTTTAAGTTCCTTAATCATAGTCCTATATCCATTGCCTAGGTCGTTACCCTTGAGATCCATCCAGTTTTTTCCCTTGAGCTTATTTCGGGTATTTAGAATGTCCCCCGGATAGGTTACCAGCCTTTTGTGGGGTAAGTCTAGTGGCGGGGCTGCCACCTTATACTGATGGGACAGTTAGCTCATAGTCTTAGTCACTTTTCCACAAAAACAAAACAGCTGTACATATGAACCACAGGACACAGAGTGTCCTGTGGTTATGTACAGCTGTTTTGTTTATATATCTGTTTTTTTCCAATATATATATATATATATATATATATATATATATATATATTGTACTTCAAACTTTAAAAACAGCATCTTTTGAATCTGTAAGCATATTAATAAAATTGATTTTTGCCTCTATGAATAAATTGATAAAACAAAGTTCAGTTTTATAGCTTAGAAAATTAGTAGAAACAATATAAAATGATGACTGGATCCTGAAATTATATAATGGAATAGACAGGATATTACTTATTAGATATAGAACTACATAAAGGAAAAACTAAAATAATTTAAACAACAGGTTAATAAACTTAATGAAGGAAGAATTGAAAGACAGTCATATATCTGAAACTTTTCATGACTGTTGGCTTTCTTTCGAACAGTTATGAATGAAATAAAGGTATTATAATTCATAGCAGCTTTCTTGAAATTTTTTTTTTTACATTTTTTTGTGAGTCACTAAAGGTTTAGATTTTATTTAAAGGCCTCTGGAAGTCAAGAAGAGTTTCCAGCAGTAGAAGTTCCTGTTCAGCAAAATGCAATCAGCTGGGATAATAAAATATTAAACAATAACATTGATCTTGGATTCCATACTGATGATAAGCGACCAGCAATTTCTCAGCTAATAATGCTTGTCAAAGACAGTGAAAATTTACTAATTAAGGTAAGACTGGATTTTAAATGAAAGTTAATTTATTTGACTTCATGAGCTGCAAGTAAATGTTATTTAATCCTTGCTTTTTTCCCAGAATCTGTATTGATTATACTCCTTTTTAAAAACTTTCTGCTTTTTTTTAATGCAAATATTTGAACTTTTACAATTTTTAGATGCCAATTCCAAATGTTTGATTGATTTTGCTCTATAACATCCAATTTATACTCAAAATAAAAATAAAAGATGTATTAACCATAGCAGATATAGAAGTGTTTTTATCTGTATATTATATAATGGTTCGAGGTTTTTTTTTTATGCTTCGATGAATTTGCACTTTTTTAAAATTCTTTTGTACCCATCATGCAAATCCCTTTCCAAAATCCAGCAGTAGTCTGCCATTCATTGCTTCATTCCATTCACCTTGGTATTTTATTTTATTAATTTTCCCCCCATAGTTTTGATATCTTGGTGAACCTTTTACCCAGCTTTTTTATTCAAAATCATCCCATTTGGCCATTGACTTATAAATGTCTTATTAAAGGTTTTCACAATACTTGAATGCTAACCAAGCCTCCACTTTTCTGAGACAGGACAACATTAAAAAGTTTTCGCCTTTCATTTGATTCATTGAAAACTAGCATGGAATGTAGCAAATTAGGTATAGCCATCTCAGGAAATTTTGAAATAATGGAAGATCTGTGGTGGTAACTTGTATCGAAAACAGCCTCCTTCTTTATATATGATCGTCTTAATAAACAGTTTTATTATTTAAGTTTTATGTATAGCTATGGCAGAACAGAAGACTGCTTGGACAGACAAGTGGCTCATTAGTACTTTTTTTTTTTTTTTTTGCTTCTGGGTGTGAATTTAATCCTTTTTTGGGGCCCATGCCTTTCTAATCTATTGATCATTTTTAGTGCTGCTGTGCTATTTGCACTGAAAGCAAAGACATTTTGTGACTGTTGTCCAAGAATTATGATTAGCACCTTCAAATAATCACAAGCATTCATAAATATAGTATTTGACTTTTTCTATTATGAATTTGAGGCAACTATTGTAGGTTTCCTTTAAGTATGTGTTATAACTGACTTGTTACACATCAATAATCTAACTTTCAGTTATCTGACCGCTAGTAAAATATTTTTCTTGATACAAAGTATTTCAAGTTTGGACTGTCTTACTCAGACTCACAATCTGAATTTATGTTTAAACTATTATTTCTCAACTTGTATTATGAATTTTATATTAATATTTGGATCTTGCTTTTATATTAAGTTCTTAATTTTACATATTAATCTCTACCTGGATTTGGTCTTTTTATTCATTTTTACTTGGATCTTAATTTTTATATGTGGATTCTATGTAAAGTTAATTACTCGTAAGAAGTAATTTGCACAGTTTTGTTCTGCTATTTATACTGTCATAATAGTAATTCATAATAGCGCCCTTATAGTATCAGATATAATAATGTTATACCTGATGCATTGTATGCATCAGATATAATAAGATAGTTATGCAGTTAAATTTTTGTGATTCATCTATAACCTACAATATATCACTGTTCTGCAGTTATCTGGTTTTTTTTACCACCTGCATTCTTGCATATTTGGTATGGAAATGTATCTTGAATTGACATTACTCTATCTCATATTAGGTGTACAGTTGTTTGTATTCAGACTGCATGTCAATTTTTATGTCATCACTATTTATGATATTTCCAACTTCTAATTCAGTTAATTTTCTTTTCTGCTGAGCATCAAACTTTTTGGGAGTTTTTAATTTATTCTTCTTCTCTACTACTGAGTATCAATATATTCTGGCATTTCTAAATTCAATTTTTCTTTACTATTGAGTATCAAACTGTTTTAACATTTGTATTATATATGGACTTTTTGGTGTATGTTTATTCTCTTCATCTAGTATATTTTTCAAATTTATTCCTGTCAGGGACTGGACTATACACCAATATATGGTAGTAATTGCCCATTTCACTCTAAATATTTTCTCGGCCAGAGCCGAGAAAATATTTAGAGTGAAATGGGCACACTTGTAGGTTCGGTACTTGTAATCCCAGCTTGCGCAAGAAATTTTAGTGATTATTTCCTTTTCTTTTCTTCTTGTCTTTCATCCCCCCCCCTATCTTCAAGTTGGTTCCTCACCCTATATCATAGGGATACTGTTTAACTACCTTTCTTTCTGTTAACATACTTTGTACCAGTGCCAGGGCCTCCCACTTGGAGAATGGCTTTACAGTGCTGAAGTATTTGATCTTTTCAGCAGTATACTGCTATCAGTATCTCATTCTGTTCTATCATATTTAGCATTATTGCCTGTATTCTATTCTTCACTTTCTTAACTATTAACTGGTGATCATATTTTTACTCTCCATACATTATACATGCATACTGATCCTTCACACAACTGTCTCCTTTGGCTGGGTGTACAACTCTTAAAAATTTTTCCTAGAAATCACAATTTCCAGAATTCTTTAAAAATTCTTCATGTAATCCTTAAAAACTTTAAAATTTCACCATAGTAATATTTTGGATATTTTCTTCATTTCAACAAATGTAATTCATAATTGGTAATTTAGTTTGCAACATGCATTCTTATCTATTAATATATTAACATGCACTCTGTTGTATGAGTACCACCATTTTTTTCAAATGAATACTCTATATTCGTGAGTTTTATATTCCACCTTTTTTTTTTTTCATTATGATCTGTTTGCATTGATAAAGATGTTATGGCCTCAATGGATTAAATCCATGAGTGTTCCTCTGACAAAGTTTGCCGTGAGGTTCCATATTATCTTAGTTTCTTCCAGCATTGATACTTTAATTCATTAAAATGAAACCTGTTTCTTCTTTATTTCTTACTTTTCCTAATATAGTTTAGCATAATGAAGTTGTTACATCTGGTTAGTTCAGGAAAATGAGGATAAGTTAATAAAATTTTTATTTCTAATTTGCAGTTAAAATAAGACAGTGCTCTCCCTTGGTAGCATAATGTTTTATGAGATTGTCCAATGCCGTTGATCACAGTTTCCTGTGTCAGAGCTATAAAACAGGACTGCATTTTTTAAGGATTGAAATCAACTAACTTATCTTTGCTACACTAGAAAATTACCTGGAGATCAGCATTTAAGGAATTGGTAATGGACATTCGAGAAATTGAAGCTGTTTGTGCAGGGCAAGGTTTCTCAAACTGGAAGGTGGAATTTAATGTGCTTTCATCAGCAAAACTCTGGATAGTATTTCTAGTCAATGGCAGAATGGTATTAATATACAAGCGGAAAAGAGTGGAGTAATGTTAGGGAACTCTAGCATTAGTGGAGAAGTTAGAAGTTACAAAAAGCCATGTACCATTACCTGCAGTGTGCTGTCAGAGAGAAAACTGGATGCCCAATTACAAAAAACAGTTGGGAAACCATAATATGGAACCTTATTTAGAAGGCCTTTATGCCAAACATGATCAGAAGCCTGTGAAATGTAGTAGTAGTAGTAGTGGCACATGATGCAAGAAAGCAAGTGTAGGAGCTTATGCAGCATCAGCCAAAAAAAAAAAAAAAAAATCACACCATTCCCTCCAAATGCCTGTCCAGTTCCTCCTTAAATTTATTTAACCTAACAACTTCCACAACGTCAGATGGAAGTTTGTTCCAGCAATTAACCACCCGCTGGCTAAAGGCAAATTTCCGCACATCTATTTTACATCTGTCCTTTCTTAATTTGAACTTATGTCCCCGTAGGTTGGTAATCTGAACAAGTGGAAGGATCCCATCAGAATTCAGCGTGCTCAACCCATTCAAGGCCTCATAGACCTCAATCAGATCACCGCACAGGTGCCCAGTCTCCAGCCACTGCAATTTGCAGAACTTAAGCCTCTCTTGGTAAGAGAATCCCTTCATTCCCCTCACACGCTCAAGCAAATCTACATCCTTCCTAAATGAGGCCTCCAGACCTGTACGCAGTACTCAAGGCGTGGCCTGACCATTGCCTTATACAGAGGGACAATCACCTCCTTTTCCCTGCTAGCAAAATTCCTATATATCATTGACAAAACCCCATGACCCGCCCTAGCAGCCTGTCTGCACTGCTCAGAAAACTTCATATCTGACTGCACAATTACTCCCAGGTCTTTTTCATTTTCTACCACCTTAAGTGTAGTACCACACAGTTGGTACGTTTCTCTGGGGTTACTTCTACCCATATGCAGTACTTTGCATTTGTCAAGGTTGAACTTCAGTTGCCACTTCTTAGCCCATCTGCCCAAATTATCTAGATCCTGTTGCAGTAGCACACTGCCATTACTGTCATTAACAACCCTGCCAACCTTTGTGTCATCTGCAAACTTCGACATTAAGCCTGATATACCTTCATCAATATCATTGATAAATACACAAAACAACAGTGGACCCAACACCGAACCCTGTGGGACTCCACTAATAACATTAGTCCACGAAGAGCAGCACCCATTGATTACCACCCTCTGTCTTCTCCCACTTAACCATCCTTTTATCCATTGTAGCAACTTACCCTTAATACCATTCTGCTCCAATTTGTACAGTAGTCTTCCATGCGCAACAGTGTCAAAAGCTTTCCTGAAATCCAAGTATATGATATCAAAATTATTTTTTGCATCCAGTTCCTTTGTGACCACATCATAATAACCAATCAAATTTGTCAGACAAGACTTTTCCTTAACAAACCCATGCTGTGTTTGAATTATTGCTGCAGTCTTGTCTAGATGATCCTGCAATGCATCTTTAACCAGCGACTCCATTATTTCACCCGGAACAGAAGTTAAACTAACTGGTCTGTAATTACTCGTGTCACCCTTCACAAGAGCAACTGCTTCAAACTTTTCCATTGAATTTGTCCATAGATGGGTAACATCACAGAATATCACCAGAGAATCAACAGTGAT
Organism: Mastigoproctus giganteus; assembly: GCF_048544385.1. Classification (NCBI taxonomy): domain Eukaryota; kingdom Metazoa; phylum Arthropoda; class Arachnida; order Uropygi; family Thelyphonidae; genus Mastigoproctus; species Mastigoproctus giganteus. The sequence continues at coordinate 173,577,790 of NC_143580.1, forward strand.
GGAATCTGTATTGGCAATCACTGACCAGATAGAAAGTTTCTAGATAGTTTGCGTTGGCAGTTAATTGATTTCTCCATTTCTTTAGAAAGAGTAGAAGTAAGTGCAATGGGACGATTATCAGATGGGAGAGATTTGTCACCATTTTTAGGAACTGGCTGGTTATGAGAAAATTTCCAAGCAGAAAGAAAAACACCTTTGGAATAATAAAATGAAAAAGGTGACACAGAAGAGGAATAAGTTCAGGACCATGGGTTTGAGATTGAGAACAAGTGGAGAAATACCATCAGGACCTGGAGCTTTTTTTAGCATCGAGGTTGATCAAAATCCTTCTGGCTTCCTCTTCATGGAAGACCACAGGAGGCGGCCCCGAGTGCCAAGCAATAGGGACCAAGTGATTTTTCTTAAGCGAAATATAAAGTGATCCTTCCAAGTGATTTTGTTCTGTTTCATTTTTAGCTGCTTTCTTATAGTCAGTTCATAGTAAGTGGTTCTGTACTTAGCAGATTTTAAGTTAGAACCCAGGAAGGAAAATCACTTTTCTTTTATTGGGATATTTATTAATTTTTTCACTAACAGCCATTCTCCAGCCACTTGGTCACTAGGTGGCACCGCTTCTGCCTCCCCGTAGCTGGTCCAGAAACTTAAAAGGAAAAATAATCCTTTCAGAGCTAAAAAGTGGAACAATGGACTCGACAAACCAGATTTCACCTGGATCTATGGATCAAACTGATCCTAATCCATCTCTCCACTCTTTCTATTTTTCCACTCCCTAATAGACCAGCCTGTTAGTAAACTTTCTCCCTTTGTAATAATACAAAGGTGCTCAGAACATATAACTGGTCCACCAAAAATGATTCACCTCTTAAAATCTGGTGACCTACTGATAGAAATGACAAATCGGCAACATTCAGAGCTTCTTCTTAAAGCCATAGCTTTTGGTGGGATTTCCATCAAAGTCATTCCACATGCCACTTTAAATACATCAAAAGGGTTTTTCGTGGAATGGGACCTCCTATAAACAGCTCTGAAGAAGAAATTGTACAAGAGTTACAAAACCAGAATGTCATAATGCCAAAAGAATCCTTATTAAAAAGGATGGAAATCTGATACCAACTTGCACTATCATACTTACCTTCAATACGCCTACTCTACCAACATCAGTCAAAGCAAGATCCCTGAATTGCCAGGTAAAGCCATACATCCCAGATCCCATAAGATGCTTCAAGTGTCAAAAGTATGGCCATTCCCAAACAGTATGCAGAGGACAAGCTATTTGTGCCACTTGTGGCTAAAAAGACCATAAAGAATGCCATACACTAAAAAGCTCGCTGTCCAAACTGCAAAGGAGACCACCCTGCCTATTCCAGAGACTGTGGTATATGGAAAAGAGAGAGAAGCAAGTTCAGAAATATAAAACTGAACGCTAGGTCATATACCAAGAAGTGAAAAGGCAGATACCATTACTCCCAGCAGTAAGAACATACGCAGCAGCTGCAACGGCAGTACAGAAAACAAAAGTAACTGCATCACAAACTGACATCTTAGTCCCTCCTAACATCCCAATAGCAGATTGGGCACATACTCTGCTCTTACAAACGAAACCAAAAAGTGACCAGGCAATAAATACTCCCATTATAATCCCACCAGATGCTGAAGACCCAATACCAGCAAGCAGTGCAAACCCTACCAAACCTGTAGACAGCTAACAGAAAAATATCGACACTATGGAAATCGATGAAAAGTAGCAAGATGAACCAGTCCTGAAACTTTATGCAACTGGCCGTGGACAATGGTGGTCACCAAGTTTCCCTAGAAAAGAAAAAAATCAAAACAGATCGGCTCAAACAGGCAGCCCATCGTAAGCCATCTGACCCAGTTACAAAGTCCAAATAATGTGTACACTTCTTCAGTGGAATTGTCATGGCATTCGAAGTAATCTTAACGATATCAAAGATCTGATTTCCATCTATGCTGCTGCAAGTATCTGTTTACAAGAAACAAACCTAACTCCGCTCATAAGTATTTCAATCAAGCACTATAATATATATAGGCAAGAGGATGCACCATTTTGGTGAACTCTAGTATTCCATCCAGGCATATCCAGCTGCAGACACCCCTTGAAGCAGTTGTGGTATGCATCGTGACTGAAATTACCTTGAAATAGTCCTTGAAGTCTTGCAGCATATATGTATGGTTACGAGGACTTAATTGACCAATTACCATTTCCATTCTGTTTGATGGGGGACCTCAATAGGCATCATATCATTTGGGGTTCACTTCAAACAGACAAAAGAGGACAGATAATCGAAAAACTTCTAGATAGCAGGAACTTAATGCTCTTAAACTTAGGTATTCACACCCATTTTCATTTACCAACAGGGACTACCATTGCCTTTGATCTCACCATCTGTTGCCTGGCTCTCTTTCTTTATCTTGACTGGTTGGTTTTAAATGATCCTTATAACAGTGATCATTACTCAGTCATTTGTCACCTGTTAGCAAATGATGTTCCGCAAGCTATAAGAGGTAAAAAAAAATGGAAATTTTGCAAAGCAAACTGGGAAAAATACCAATGTACTGCTTCTTCAGATGAGAAAACCATAAGACATTCTAATATAAATAGTGCTGTTACATATGTCACAAATCAAATGATCTCTGCAGCAAATATCGCAATACCAAAGACAACTAATCAGTACCATAAACATTACAAACAGTGGTGGAATGAAGAATGCTTGGAAGCAAAGAAAGAAAAAAATAAGGCTTGGAATCAATTCAGAAAGTTCCCCACCACCACTAATCTCATAAAATATAAGAAAGCCAGGGCAAAAGCGTGTTATATTTGTCAGAAATCTCAGAAAGAGTCCTGGATATCTTTTGCTATCAAAATTAATAGAAATACGGATACTAGAATTATCTGGAATAAAATTAGACAACTCTCGGGCAAATATTCAACAGTCCCTAAACCGATCATAAGCTGGAAAGGCCGTGACATAACTGAACCAGAAAAGATTGCAAACCTACTAAGAGAAACCTTTGATTAGTTATCGGCAACATCACACAGACCAGTCTTTCAAACATATAAAACTCAAATCGAAAAATACAAAATTAAATTCCATGCAACTCAAGAAATTTCATACAACCAACCATTTACCATGAATGGGTTACATAAAGCCTTAGCCAAATCAAAACAAAGTGCAGCAGGTCCGGATGGAATCCACTATCAAATAATTAAACATGTCACCAAAAATTCCTTATGCATGCTTTTACTACTTTATAATAGGATATACCTTGAGGACACATATCCAAACTCTTGGCGGCATTCATTTATGCTGGCCTTTCCAAAACCAGGGAAGGACCACTCAAATCTATATAATTATCGCCCTGTTGCCCTTACTAGCTGTCTTGGAAAAACTTTAGAAAAAATGGTGAATGATCGGTTAACGTGGTTTCTTGTCTCGCACAATCAGAAAAACAGAGCAACAATAGATATAATGACAAAAGCCAAAGAAAACATACGCAATGCCCTTCGCCGAAATGAACACCTTGTTATGATGTGCCTCGATACTGAAAAGCCTTTTGATACTACCTGGAGATATGGTATCCTACAAGAATTGCATAAATTAGGACTGCAAGGCCATCTACCAAAGTTCCTTCAGAACTTCATATCTAAAAGAACTTTCCAAGTCCGCTATGATCATATTCTGTCTCGTACATATAATCAAGAACAGAGGGTACCCCAAGCCTGAGTCCTCAGTGCAACCCTCTTCACTATCAAAATCAATCCTATCACAGAAGTTATTCCAGAAACAGTAGAAACATATCTATATGCTAACAACCTCACAATTTCATGCCACTCGCAGAATATGCGGACAATCGAGAGACAGCTTCAGTGTGCTATAAACAAGAGTCCTGGTCCATCTATAATGGATATCGACTCTCAGTACAAAAGACAGCAACAGTACACTTCTGCAGAAAACGAAAAATGCATCCAGACCCAGAACTAAAAATAAGCAGTCAACAAATTCCGATCAAACATAGTATTTAGACTTCTACAACCAATCATGGATCACAAATTAAATTTCCTAGAACACATAAAATATCTACATACAGTGTGCTTAAACAAATTAAACATTCTTCGAGCAATATCTGCCATGACATGGGGAGCAGATCAGTATTCACTTTTGCATATCTATCGTGCAATGATAAGATCCAGATTAGATTTCGGTTCTCTCATTTACTCCTCAGCTAGGAAAAGTGTGTTGAATTGGTTGGATCCAATTCATCACAGTGCATTACGTGTTGTTTCCGGAGCATTTTGTACCTCACCTGTGTACAGTTTATACACAGAGATCCATGAACTCCCACTCAGTCTTCATAGACAAGTTCTTCTTTTGAACTATGCTGCGAAAATTCAAAGCTTTCCCAGACATCCAACACGGCAGTATCTCTATAATCTGAAATGGGAAACTTTATACGCGAAAAAAACCTAGCTTATGCAAACGTGCAGGTATCTGACTAAAAGAATTACTTTCACAATGGAACTAAAGCATGGATAAAATCTACCAAAATACCCCCCACATTGGCCCCGAGTGCTAAGCAAGTGATCTAGCGATTTACAAAGCGAATTTGAAAGCGTTTTTCTAAAGAGAAGTTGATAAAGAGATTTCCAAAGGCTTTACTTTCAAAGTTATTTATTTTCTGGCTCTTTGTAAATAAAGAAGGAAGCCTCCTACAAGAAAGGAAAGACACCTTTCTTTTGTATATATAACTACTTTTCTAACACACTAACCACTAACCTTTTATCGCTTGGTCACTGGTGGCACCGCTCCTGCCTCCACGTGGCGGGGGCCGGTAACCTGGGGGATAAATCAACCCTCGGGGCTAAAAGGAGCAGAAATGGAAACGAATGAATTTCCACGTCTAGAGCCCAAGAGTGCTCAACATGACAATCGTGAACCCGACCATGACTTCTCTACCTCGAAGAGAATGAAAAAAGATGCAGGCAGACAGGAATCACCAGCCTTCCTGATTATCCATTCTCTGTCGGCACAGCCTGTTAGCAAGCTCTCCCCTTTCATCATCCAACGATGCCTTGAACATGCAGCATCACCAAAAATGGTGAAACGTCTCCAATCCGGGGACTTGTTAATAGAGACTTCTCTCCCAAGACACTCTGAACAACTACTGAAACTCACCACTTTAAGCGGAATTCCAATACAAGTCACTCCACATAACACACTGAATTCATCCAAAGGAGTGATTACTGAGTGGGATCTACTGAACGTGTCTGAAGAAGAAATAGTACAAGAACTAAAGACACAAAATGTAACTCATGCAAAAAGGATCATGATACGAAAAGATGGTACCTTAGCCCCAACACGTAACATAATTCTAACTTTCAATACACCGAATCTACCAGCATCAGTCAAAGCAGGTTACTTGAATTGCCGTGTTCGACCCTTTATCCCAAATCCCCTAAGATGCTACAAATGCCAGAAATTTGGTCACTCCCAGACAGCATGCCGTGGCGTTCCAACATGTCCAAACTGTGGCTCCACAACTCATACCCAGTTAGAATGCAAAGCACAAACTCCACAGTGTCCTAATTGCAGGGGAAGCCATCCAGCATACTCTAAAGAATGTGATCTCTGGAAGATAGGCAAAAAAATTCAAAAATATGACTGAAAATAGTCTCCTATCAAGAAGCTAGGAAACAAATTAAACTAATCATGCCAAATAGCTCTTATGCCTCGATTATCCACTCTCACCAATCAGTAGCATGTCAGACAGAAGTGTCACTCTCTCCAGATAAATCGATTGCAGACTGGGCTCGATCAGTTCTATCGACCCAGCCTACATCAAAGCCAAACACAGTTGATCAAAGTATGAATACACCTATCACAGTTCCAACCCAAATCATAACCCAAGGTAAAGTAACAGAAAAACCTCAAAAATCAGATCCTGTCGAGGTTAATCAACCACCCTCAACAAGGATGGATACTGACGATATGACGACTCAAGACCTTGAATTACATGCAGGTGATGAAATGGAAGATAGCAATAATTCAACACGCCCCAACTTCCCCAGAAAAGAAAAACTTAAGCTGGCTCGTCACAAACAACCCACTTATAAAAAGCAGTCAGATTCATCTCCCTCTTTCAAATCCAAATAATGGAGCAGATCATCCAATGGAACTGTAGAGGCCTTCGCAGCAACATCGATGATATCCATGAATTAATTCACCAATACCGACCTCTTGCAATGTGCTTGCAGGAAACGAATTTGACACCTCAGAACTCAATCAAAATCAAAAATTATACCTTGTTTAGACAAGACAGAGCTGGCACTAACAGTGCTCACGGAGGAGTAGCAATACTCGTGGATTCAAGCATTCCCTCCAGACGCATCCATTTACAAACCTCCTTAGAAGCTGTTGCCACTCGCGTTGTAAATGGTATTACACTGACACTGGTTTCAATCTATCTTCCACCAAATCATCAATATACCATTCAAGAAATCGAAGATCTTGTCTTGCAGTTACCATCTCCCTTTTGTATCCTAGGAGACTTTAATGCCCACCATCCAATATGGGGTTCCCCTATATCAGACAAACGAGGGAAGCTTATTGAAATGTTGATAGATAGGCAAAATTTAACTTTACTAAATACTGGCACTCCCACATATATCCATCTCCCTACAGGTTCAACTTCTACAATAGACCTTACCATTTGTTCCCCAATCCTCTTTCCAAGTATAGAGTGGGTAACTCTAAGCGATCCTTATAGCAGTGATCACTATCCCATAATCTGCAAAATTCAAACATCCTGTTCCTTCCCAACAGAAAATCCAATGAAATGGAAATTCTCAAGAGCTGACTGGATAAAATACAGAACGCACATATCATTTGACAACTACATTATTCAGTCCTGTTCCATCGACAGTGTTACTGAGCACATCACAAATCAAATTCTGACAGCCGCATCCGCTACCATTCCTCAATATCAAGTAAGAAATAGACGAAAAACAAATTATTGGTGGAATGAAGACTGCAACCATGCGAAAAAAGAGAAAAACAAAGCGTGGAACCTTTTCCGCAAACACCCAACCACCTCCAATCTTATTAGTTATAAACGTCTTAGAGCAAAAGCTCGTTACATCAGACGTAAAGCGAAAAAAGAAAATTGGATTAAATTCGCCTCGTCAGTAAATAAAAATACTGATATTAGATTAATCTGGAGAAAAATAAAATGTTTAAACAGTAAATCCCCTCCTTTATCCACCCCACTAATGAACTGGAATGGACAGGAGCTTTCTATCCCTGCAGAAATATCAAATGCACTGGGAACCACATTTTCTCAGTTGTCCTCTTCTGTCGCCTATGATCAAACATTTCAAAAACTTAAAACAATTGCAGAGAAATCCAGACTAAATTTCACTGACAATTCCGCTTTACCTTATAATAAACCATTTACCATGCTTGAGCTACAACAATCCCTTAACAACTCAAGAAACAGTGCTGCTGGCCCAGATGGGATATACTATGTAATGTTGCGAAATTTGGATCAGAGATCACTCTCATTACTGCTCATATTTTTCAATCGCATTTTTCCGAACATGCCTTCCCAAGTTCCTGGAGTCATTCCTATGTACTAGCAATTGCAAAGCCCGGCAAAGACCATTCTGTTCCGCAAAATTACAGACCAATATCCCTTACCAGCTGTCTAAGCAAAACCCTAGAGAAAATGTTACATCTCCGTCTCACTTGGTTCCTAGAGTCCCAAAACTTGATTAACAACAACCAATTTGGATTCCGCAAAAATCGATCTTCATTGGATCTCATGATCAAAACCGAGACAAACATTAGAAATGCTTTCGTCAAGAAGGAACATCTCGTTATGGTCTGTCTTGATGTTGAGAAAGCCTTTGACACTACGTGGCGATTCGGCCTCTTAAAAGATCTGCATTCTCTTGGCCTGAGAGGTAATCTATCATACTTTATCAAAAATTTTCTACATCAGAGATCCTTTCAAGTTCGTTACCGGGGAACCCTCTCTAAGATCTTTACCCAAGAAGAAGGAATTCCGCAAGGGTCGGTTCTCAGTGCCACTTTATTTGCAATGAGAATGAATCACATAATTGAGCTCATTCCGAAAACTGTAGATTCCTACCTCTTTGCAGACGATCTCTCAATATCCTGTCATTCTCAAAACATGCATTATATTGAACGCCAGCTACAAATATCAATTAATCGCATCCTGACATGGATGACACAAAATGGTTATAGACTATCCAGCCAGAAATCTGCTGCCATACACTTCTGTAACAGACGCAATATGCATCCTGAACCCGAGCTCCACTTGAATAACCATCCTCTTCCCATAGCTAATTGCATTCGTTTACTGGGATTATTTTTCGACAGCAAGTTAAACTTCCAAAAACACGTTGAATATCTCCGGACAAACTGTCAAAAGAAACTGAACATACTCAGAGTTTTATCAGCGACAACATGGGGAGCAGATCGTTACACCCTGCTTCACCTATACAGAACCATAATTAGATCACGCCTGGACTACGGGGCGCCTGTTTTTGATTCTGCTAGGGAGAGTGTTTTATCTCGCCTCAACCCTATCCAACATTCAGCTCTTAGATCAGCATTAGGTGCGTTCAGAACATCTCCAGTGCAAAGTTTATATATCGAAGCCCATGAACCTCCTCTAAATATCAGGAGAAAGATGTTGCTGTTAAACTATGCAATCAAGATCCACAGCCAGGTAACCCATCCAAATTGGTCAATACTTCATGATCCGCTGTATATGACCCTGTATAGAAACAAACCACAGACAGTTCAGCCCGCTGGTATTAGGCTAAAACATCTAACAGAAGATTGGGATATACACTTCGATAAAATCTTGCAAGATCCTATAGATCCTGACCCTCCATGGTCTGTCATCACGCCATGTTGTGACAAGTATTTCCATCAGTGGGGTAAACACTCTCTATCAGACTTTACCATCCAACAGCTGCACACTGAACATGCTCAACAATATCCTGACTTCGCTAAAATATATACAGATGGATCGAAATCCGAGAGTGGATCGGGTGCAGCAGTGGTGCTCCCTGATAAAATAGTTTCAAAATAGTTTCTCAATCTCTTCTGACAGAGTGTAGTAGCTACACAACTGAATTATTTGCCATAAAGCTTGCATTAGATAATGTCTTCCATATGTCAATTCAAAAGAGCATAATATACACAGACTCGCAAGGTTCCGTATTAGCATTGCAAAACAATTCCCCACCTACTCATCCGATATTAAAGCTCATCAAAACACAGTTAATACGTCTTAGAGAGCATCAGCAAAAGATTATCTTCTGCTGGATCCCAGGCCATACCGGTATACCAGGGAATGAAATTGCAGATGATGCTGCCAAAAATCCATCCAGCCCAGCCCCAACGAATTCTCTAGTACCCGTCACAGATTATAAAATGAATATACAAAGAATATGTAAAGATCAATGGACTCTTCAGTGGCAAACACAATTCCATAATAAACTATTCCAAATAAAACCCTTACCAAAATTATGGGCTTCTAGCTCTATAGCAAATAGACAAGAAGAAGTAATTCTAGCCAGAGCCAGAATCGGCCATACTCATTTAACCCATCTGTTTCTTTTGTCAGGAAATGATCCTCCCCAGTGTAATCATTGTTATACACCACTCACAGTCAAACACATATTTCTGGACTGTACTCTATATAATAATGCTCGACCAATGTCTTTCAAATCTCTGTCAAATTTAAAGGAACCTTTGTCACTTCGCCATATCATAGGTGAAAATTCAAATCTTGCAGAATTCTTCTCCTTTCTAAAACGAATAAGATTGTATAACCGTATTTAACTGCTTCTAAGTCAACAAACACAGACTGTATGCATCACTTCCATAAGTGCAATATGGCCTAAGTAGCCATTGCACTTTAAACCCCAACAACAACAACCCCCACATCCCACCCGCCATGGGTGGGATGTGGGGGTATTCAGTCAACTGTGACATGGATCTCACAAAATGGAAACAGAACGATATCCCAAATCAACATATAAAACAACTATATTCCTCTTTTTTAAAACAATTCTCAGACTATTCTCATCTGTATACTGACAGCTCCAAGACAGATATACATGTTGTGCTGCAGTCATCTTGCCAAACAGCATAATCTCTGTCTCTTCCAATAGAGTGCAGTATTTATAGTGCCGAATTGTTTGCAATAAGTCTTGCACTAGATCACATTGCCAAAACTTCCCTCATAAAAAGTATCATTTTTATGGATTCCAATACAGTAATACCCCGAAGTTACACGATAGGTGGGTCCGACGAAAATCGCGTAAGTCGGGGTACAACTTTGCATATAAATACATATAAATTTTGCTTAATTGGGACCAAGGACTAACAAAAACACTAGTTTAGAAGAAAAATATTAATAAAATTGCAGTTCTTTATACATATTAATACAAAATATGTATTAAAAAAAACAAATGACTTACGTAAAAAAGTTATTTCGATGTCGATGGCTTCATAAAATCTAACAAATTCGTCTGACGACACAGCGCGTTCTTTTTTTCACACAGAATTTCTTCATAGCAAGCTAATAATTTTTTTATTCCTTGCTTTGTAGCTATAACACGTTCTTCGTTGGAGTCTGTTTTCTAAAAATTTTAAGCCCTTTACAATTGAGCCCTTTTCAATTTTCAACCTGTCAAGTTTGCAATTGTCATGTGCTTTTCGCCGTTGCTTCATTTAGGCCTGTAACATGTGCAATATCACATGGTCTTTCATTTCGCTCAAAGCGTTTCACAATTTCATATTTTTTTCTCTATCGACAGAGGTGGACTGGCCATAAGCCTTACTGGGGAAACCCCGGTGGGCCAGTGTGATTTTGGCCATAAACCATAGTATGAGGCCACTATAAATTTTCCCGGGTAAGAATTTTTGACCCAGTCCGCCTCTGTTTATCGATATTGCTTTTCTTTTTCTCTCTGAATCTGCAGTGTCTTCACCAGGACGCTTCCTTTTCACACCTTTTAATTAAGTATTTTACTCATTTTTAGGGAATAAAGCACAATTACAAAACGAGGAGGCATGCTTGATAAGCATAAACAAAGCTGCGCGCATGTAGCAACTGAATAAACAACACCATAAAGGCAGAGATACACTATTAACCCCTCACATTTCTAGGGGTTACTACCATAAAACAATAAAAATCCAGTTGCGTTTCTGCTAGTGAAATCTGTTATAAACTGGTAGTAAACTCGATCTAAATTGCATTTGCGATTATACCGATAGCTGGAATTGTGTTGGTTTTTACGTTATTATGGTGAAATGTGTTTCCCCTTCACTGATATAAAAAAACATAAAAGCAACAAAGTTGAATTTTGTTCATCTTTCGCTCTCATTCTCCGCCGTCGCACCGTATATCGATAACATATGAAAAACGACCTTGAAGATAGTGGGCGGCAGCGTTGCCAAACGAAAAAATCAAGAACCGCGTAAGTCGGGGTATTACTGTATATGCTTTACAGACAGAAGATCATCCATCTCATCCGTATGTAAGAAAAATTCTTTCCTGCTTATCACATCTTAGGACAAAAAAACAGAGTCAGATTCGCCCGAATTCCTGGACATTCTGGAATACTGGGTAATGAACGTGCGGATCAAGCTGCAAAACATCCGTCAAATGAAAATTCTCACCTATATATAATTCCACAAAATGACTTTAAATACGTCATTCGAAAGGCCTCTGAAAATATATGGACAGAGAACTGGAAATCTCAAACTAATAACAAATTATACCAAATCAAATAGCAGCCGAAACCTTGGAAATCAAGCTTTCAATCAAACCGACACAAATAGGTGATCCTCACATGGCTTTGTGTTGGCCACTCATTTAACGCACTTTTATTACTTCCTAATGAAAGGTGATCCTCCGCAATGTCCACATTACAAAGTTGCCTGCCAATCAGCCTTCAAATCGCATGCAAATGAACCATTAAACCTTGAACTCATTATAGGAGAAAAATCAAACATAAATGAACTCTTTACATACCTCAGATTAATAAACCTTATCAACCGTATCTAATATGTCAACATCAGTAACAACATAACTAGAAATAACAAAACTTGAACAGGTGCAATATAGCCGAAGCAGCTCTTGCACCATAAAACCACAAACAACAACCACCACCACAGGGGACATTGAATGGAGTGTGCTGGGAATGGTGGGAAGTGGTTTACTAAGATCATCAATACAAGAATTGAAAGAAAAATAAGATGCTAGTAGGTCAGCTTTATCTTTGGCTGAAGTGGCAATAGAATCATCTGGATTTGACAGAGGTGGAAACAGAGACAGACAAAACTTGTGGCCAATAGCTTTGGCAAGAGACCAAAATGCTCAGCTACCATTTGGACAATTAGCAAGTTTTCTACTCTAAGCCTGTTCGAAATCTAGTTTAGACTGATTAATAACTGCTTTACAATTGTTCCAAGCTTTTGTGTAGGCAGAAAATGAACCTGGAAATTTATATTCAAGCCTATTATGATATGCAACATTCTTCTCTTGAACAAGCTTAGCATATTTATTGGAAAACCAAGGTTTAGAAAAAGGACAAGATTTTAAGTGTTTAGAAAAAGGACAAGTGTGGAATAAAGGATTCCATTCCCTAGAATAATTTCACTGACATGATCTGAGCAAATGTTGACAGAAGAGTTGAAACAGTAATCTGACCGAGGAAAAGTAGAACATAAATCTTGCAGATCATTCCATTTTGGATTCTTGTAATGCCAAACAACACAAGGTTGAGAATGGTCACGAGAGAAAGGCACCATTGGAGAAGAGACCCATCACTGAGTTGCAATCTGAGATACCTAGAGGACCACTCACCGTGACTGTGTACTTAGAAAGGTTGTTTGTGAGAAAAAGATCAAGCATGTTGGCTGCATGCTTAGGATTGTCTGGTATTCTGGTAGGTAAATGATCAATCTGTGCGAGATCATTAGTATTTGCAAAAGCCTCGACCAGATGTGGCCGTGTGACTAGAAAACGGAAACCATCCGGAGTTGTGAACATTAAAATCACCAAGAAAAATTACCTCACCGTTAGGAAAGTTGGACAGAAGAAAGTCAAGTTTCAAAGAGAGAAAGTCAGAGTTTCAAGTGATTAGTGGAGTTGGGAGAACGATTGAGGCAACAGATGAATTTGACAGAATGTGGTAGAGAGATTTTAAGCCAAACGTCAAAAAGAGCAGATTCCAAATTACTAAGTCTGACAGGGAATATCAAAACAAACGTATGCACAAGTACCACCCTAATTCAGACAACTGAGATGAGCAGTGAATCATACGATAACTGAGATTCTGTAAGAAAAAGTACATGAGTTCGGCCCACTGTAGGTTGAAATGGACATCATTGAGATAAGAATTGAGGCCACGTATAATTGTAAAACAAACGAGGAAGTGTTTAGTATGTTTAAATCTTTTTGCAGATAGGTTTTCTCTACCACTTTGACAATTCATGGTGTATTCAGTAGTAAAGAGGGGGGGGCACATGATGAATAAAGTAATGAAATTTTGGATATGGCATACATGGTAATAATACACACCCAACTCCTTGACATAACATGGCCTCAACAATGCCCCCCCCCACATACACACTACTTACACTCCCTCTAGTCACTATCTGGCAAAGTAGAGATAGTGAGATTATATACTACCTGATCCGGAAGCCTCGTAGAGAGTTACCAATAGGTTCGGTCTGGTGGACTATCATTCTTGTAGGAGCATTTTGTACCTCACCTGTGTACAGTTATACACAGAGATCCATGAACTCCTGCTCAGTCTTTATAGACAAGTTCTTCTAGTGGCTGGCCTGCAAACTGGTACAGCTCTAAACCGTTTTAGAGCTGTACCCTTGAATTGGTCCACTTAACATAGATGGTTTGACTATTGATGATCAAGCTCAGGTAGCTGATAAACTGAATGAGTATTTTGCCTCTACATTCACACATGAGGGGTTATTCAAGAAGGGGAATGACAGAAGTTTATCAAACTCTCACAGGGAGCTGAGTGATTTTGTAATAACTGAGAGCAAAGTGGAGGAGAAATTGTTGAAGTTAAACATAAGGAAGTCACTTAGGGTGGATGGGATCTATCCAGTTATATTAAAGGAGGCAGCAGAGGAAGTAAGTGAACCCTTAGCCATAATTATGAAAGCTTCCTTGGACTCTGGGGAAGTCCTCACGGATTGGAGATGTGCAAATATATCCCCAATTCACAAAGGGTGATGCGAGTAATTACAGACCTATTAGTTTGACTTTTGTTTCAGGGAAAATAATGAAATTACTGGTTAAGGAGGTGATGCAGGATCATCTAGACAAGACTGCAGTTATAGTTCAGTCACAGCATGGGTTTGTTAAGGAGAAGTCTTGTCAGCCAAATTTGATTGGATACTATGATGTGGTGACGAAAGGAATTGGATGCAAAAAATAATTTTGGTATTGTGGCACATGGAAGACTACTGTTCAAATTGGGGCAGCATGGCATTAAGGGCAAGTTGCTACAATGGATAAAAGGATGGTTGAGTGGGAGAAGACAGAGTGGTTATCAGTGGACACGGCTCTTCACGGACTAATGTTATTAGTGGAGTCCTCCAGAGTTCAGTGTTGGGCCCTTTGTTGTTTTTGGTATTTATCAATGATATTGATGAAGGTATATCAGGATTAATGTCTAAGTTTACAGATGATACGAAGGTTGGCAGGGTTGTTAATGGCAGTAATGATAGTATGTTACTGCAACAGGATCTATTAAAGTTGAGCAGATGGACTGAGAGGTGCCAACTGAAGTTTAACATTGACAGATGTAAAGTAATGCATATGGGTAACAGTAACCCCAGATTACTGTATTAACTGGGTGGTGCTACACTCAGGGTAGTGGAGAATGAAAAGGGTCTGGGGGTAATTGTGCAGTCAGATATGAAGTTTTCTGAACAGTGCAAAAAGGCTGCAAGAGTAGATCATGATGTCTTGTCAATGATATGCAGGAATAATGGGATCTTTGTCCCCTTGTACAAGGCAATAGTCAGGCCACACCTGAGTACTGTATACAGGTCTGGAGGCCTCATTTTAGGAAGGATGTAGAACTGCTGGATCGAGTACAGAAGAGGGCAATGAGATTAGTGAGTGGAACAAAGGGTTGGTGTTACCAAGAAAGAAAGTTCTGCAAATTGCAGCTTCTGGAGACTAGGCACCTGTGAGGTGATCTAATTGAGGTGTACAAAGCCTTGAATGATTGAGGAAGCTCAATGCTAATGGGATTCTACCTCGTGCTCAGATCACCTGAGGGGGCATAAATTCAAATTGAGGAAAGGCAATTGTAGAATTGATGTGTGAAAATTCGCCTTTAGCCAGCAGGTGGTTGATAGTTGTAACAAACTTCCATCTGTTGTAGTGGAGGTCAGCAACTTAAGTACAAGGCAGAACTAGACAAACATTTTGAGTGAATGGATGAGTGAAATGGTAAGGGTGTTTTATTTATTTATTTTTTTTTTTTGGCTGATGCTATATAAGCTTGCTTTCTTGCATCATTGCCCTGCTAATGCTAATTGTAAGGAAGATTGGATCTTGCCATGGTATCCATCATATCTTCAAACATGAGTCATTATACATGATGGGAGGATTGCTGGAGCTTTGCTGCTCTGTAGACTAAATGTGTTCCACCACTTCAAGCCTCCAGTAAGCAAAGTGATGGTATTGCACAGGTTTATGAGAGTCATCTACTGCCTAATATTGCCTGGTAACACAGAGGGGCGACATTCCTCTGTGTAGTGTGGGTCCCACATTGACCCCTGCTTACGTTGGTTTGCACCTGGGTGGTGATTCACAGTGTGCTAAGTGCTGTATTTCAGGACTTGCATGTGGGGGTTATACCCAGGGTTTCTAACAGTCCCACCATTGTGAAGGTGCAAGCAGAGGATTTGGCTGCCACAGACTGACCGCATTTTGCCAAAATTGGGTCCACTTGACTTGAATGTCACCCGAATATCAGTCCCACAGTGTTTTAGACTCCGCAGGTAGCAAGCATAGTTTGGCTTATCTGAGAGAATGTCTGCAACAGCCTCAAGGAACATAAAGTACCATAAATGTATAAAGCACCCAGGCTGTCTTTGGAAGATTATTGTTACTAGTCTGGATAGGCTAGATGCAGTAGAAGGGGAAATTTTTCAAATTTGACCAAGAACTTATTCAACCTATTGTTTCTCACATATCAATGTTCAGGGAAGCAGGGATTAGATTACACAAAAATACATGTTATTGCTATTTAGATTTATGAAAAACTAGAACATATTTAAGAATCTGAAATAGAGTGATACAAGAAATAGATAGGGCAAGTGCAGTAAACTTCCAGCCTATTTTTAAAATCCAGTATTCACTTACTGATGCAATTTTTAAATTACTGTGAGCAGCTGTTGCCAATTTTTCTGAAGCATATCATTTTATTGACCAAAAATAACATTTGACATAAAGTATAATGTTATCTCTTTTTTATAATACAAATTTTAGTTTTAAAGGCAAAAAGCTTTATTTAAGCTATTGTAAAGATATAAAGGTATCGTATTTTTTTTTAATGATAATTTATTCTTGAATATTACAATAAGAAAAGTAATAGGCTATGATGCTAAGATTGGTCAACTGGCCATGGTAGGAAAAGGCTAAGAAACAAGAATGGAAATTTAAAAGATAACATATTTTGGATGTAAATGAATTAAAATTCCAAATCTTGGCTTTAATTTAATAGACTTTGATAATAGTATTAGTATTAGTAAATAAATTACACAACTCCACAAGGTAGCAAACTTACAGTATTGACCAAAAAAAAAAAAAAACCTCACTTCCTGCATTTCCTGTCCATACTCTCTGACAGTATGTCTAATTCTCTCTTAAATTTATTTAAACTACCCACGTCAACAACTCCAGCTGGTAGCTTTTTCAGACAATCAATTACTCAGTGTCAGAAAGCAAATTTCTGCATATATACCCTGCAACTGTCCTTCCTCAATTTAAATTTATTCCCACTTATGTATGTTGTCTGAGGATGAGGAAGGTTGCCATCAACATTTAGCTTACTCAGTCCAGTACAAACATTAAACACTTCAATCCAATTTCCTTGCAGATGCCTAGTTTCCAGATACTGCAATCTGCAGAACTACAGTCATTCTTGATAAGAGAATAACATGTTCTCTTCACTAATCTTTTGCTTCTCTCTGTGCTCATTCCAGCAGACCTACATCCTTCCTAAAATGAGGCTTCCAGGCCTGTGTGCAGTACTTGAGATGTGGCATGACTACTGCCTTATACAAAGCAATAATCACCTCCCTGCTGGCAGAATTTCTGTAAATCATTGACAGAATCCTATGTGTTGTCATAACAGCCTGTTTCGGCTGCTTAGAGAATTTCATGTCTGACTGTGCAATTACCCCCAGGTCTTATTCGTTCTCAACTTCTTTGAATGTGGTACTATACAGTTGGTATGTTATTCTGGGATTACTGCTACCATATACAGCACCTTTCATTTGTAAATGATAAGTTTCAATTGCCAATTTTTGTCCATTTCCCTAATTTTTCTGGATCTTGTTCAATAGCACACCATACCCATCTACTGTCATTAACCATCCTGCCAACCTTTGTATCATCTACAAACTTAGATGTTAAACCTGATATGCTTCCATCAATATCATTAATAAATTTTGAAAAAAAAACAATGGGCCCGTCACTGAAACCTGGGTTCACTAATAACATTAGTCCAAGAAAGGACTGCACCATTACTAACCTCTGTCTTCTCCCACTCAACCATCCATTTATCCACAGCAGTAACTTTCCCCCAATGCTACATTGTTCCGAATTATACCAATCTTCTTTGTGAAACAGTATTAAAATATTTTCTGAAATCTAAATATATGATGTCAATTATTTTTCATTCAGCTTCTTTTTGCTCTGTCATAGTATTAAGTCAGATTGGTCAAAAATGATCAACCCTTAACTCAGTGCTGTGGCTACTGTATAACTGCATTCCTCTTTAAGTGGCCCTGCATTATTTCTTTAACAGATGACTCCATTATTTTTCCCTGGAACAGAAGTCATGCTTTGATGTCAGTATTTGCTTACTTCATCCTTTTTATTCCCCCTTTGAAAATTGAGGAAATATTCACACATTTTGAGTCCAGAAGGATCTCCTCTGCAGCCAAGGATGCTCTTATAATTTATGCCTAAAGCTTTGCTTACTTCTTTTACTGCCTTTATTAATATAATTATGTGTAACTCTGTAATCAAGTCTAAGTACTTATTGTACTTAGACTTGATTACTAAGAGTACAGAAGATAAAAAGGTTTAACAGCGTGGTTAATGACAATAACAAGATATAGAAAAATTATGCAGATAGGCCTGAGAAATGACAGTTGAAGTTTAACATTGATAAATGCAAGGTACAGTAAACCGCCGCGAATAGCGGGGGTTACATTCCTGAGAAATGCCGCGAATACCGAAAATGCGAATACTGAGTTATAGCTCCCATAGTAATAAAGGGGTTCCGTTCCAAAGTATGAAATATATAAGAAAAACTAGTCTAAAATTTTGTCTATGTATGTATTATATGTACCTTCATAATATGACTATGTACATAGACGGTACATAGTGAAATGCAAGCATATGGCATCGTATTGAAAATAAGAAACAATTTAATATTAAATGTAATATTTATTCAAACAAATCTTTCAAACCAGTGCCTTTGCTAGCAAAAAAACTTATCCCCCCAGTGCTATCACCAGTTTCGCTAAAGTGTTGATAAAGGAGTTTTGCCTTTTTACGAATGATGAGTGAACTTAACGGAATTTTATTTTGAGTTCGGTCTTCTATCTACAGATTTAAAACCTTTTCCATTTTTTCTAATTTAACATCACGAGTTACAGAGCAAATTTTTGAAGCAATTAGCGCGTTTTCACGGACACTACGGCAGATTTTTTTCTTCCGATTTTTTGATTGATCGTACCGTTGACTCATTGATTTTATAATGTTTTGCCACTGAGAATACCATTAGAAATTTTGTCTAATAACTCATTTTATTCGCTAATGTCATCACCTTTCATCTTTTCACACGTTAACGGAAGAAAGTGACAATAAAGTCACTTTCTTCCGTTAACACACTCGAAAAAGTCTGTTTTACACTGCAAAACGGTAAATTTATCAATTTATAAATTGATAAATTTATTCAGTTTATAAGCATATAAATTAAAAGCAAACGACGAAACCTTCCATGACAAACACATAACACATACTGAACAAGGATTAGTGAGAAACATCCACGCTCGCGATTTTTTCACCCCTCTCCCCCACCCACTGAGCACTGTTTTGACCCGGAAAGATAATTTTAGCCACGCCCATGTTTTTTTATGGCGGAAAATGTTCACTGCACTTTAAAATTCACATTTTTTCAGGTTTCATTTTATATTAAATCAGCAACCGCGAATACGCGAAACCGCAAATACAGATACCGCGAATAGCGGGGGTTTACTGTATTGCATATGTAGCAGTAATCCCAGATTAATGTACCAAATGTCTTGTACTATATTCAGGGTAGTGGAAAATGAAAAAGGCCTAGGGGTAAATTGTTCAGTCAGACATGAAGTTCTCTGCAATGCAAACAGGCTGCCAGGACAGCTTATGGGGTTTTGTCATTGACGTACGGGACCTTTGCTAACAGAGATAAGGAGGTGATTATCCCCATTGTATAAGGCAATGGTTAGACAGCATATTGATTACTACATACAGGTGGGAGGCCTCATTTTATGAAGGATGTAGATCTGCTAGAATGAGTGCAGAGAGTAAGGCAATGAGATTGGTAAAGAGAAGGAAAGGATGGTCTTTCCAAGAGAGGCTTCATTTCAGCAAATTGCAGAATCTGGAGACTAGGCACCTGCAATGTGATCTGATTGATCTGTTTAAGGCTTTAAATGAATTGAGCAAGCTCAATGATGATGTTTTCCTTCCCCTTTCTTGCTCCCCTCCATCTATGCATGGAGGGGAGCATAAATTCAAATTGAGAACTGATGGCTTGCCTTCAGCCATCAGGTGGTTGAATTTTTGGAACAAACTTCCATCTGGTAGTTTGTTCCAAGCATTTACTTAACAAGTACAGGGCAATGTCAAAAAAGCAGTCAAAAGTTTGAATTCAATTTAACTGTGACATTGTTGATTTGATAGTGACTTCATAAACTTGTCAGGAATTCTCCAAAGATACAACAGAAGGGAGAGTTGCCTAGTCAAACAATTCAGCCCTGGAGAGACTATGAAAGCTCATAGTCTAATTTTTCTCAGCATACTGTTTTTATAAGGATGGGATACATTTAAACAGGAGGGGGTGCAAGCATATCTGCTGATGGTCGCGGGTTCGATTCCCGCCTCGGGCTTGGATCAAAGTACTGCAAAAAAACCTTGGGAGGTGCAATATGGCCACAGAAGCCGATGCGCCAACAACTACCAAATCAAAAAAAATATATATATATATATCTGCTGATGGTATCGAAGCAGTGTTTGAATGGTCAGACAACTACAAGCATTCGGGTGTTGTGGTGTTTGTGGAAGTGGGCTGTTTAAATAAATTCAAGGAAGAAGTAGCCAAGTTATTGGAGAGGATGGGCGTGTGGTATGGGAGTGATTGTTTTTTTTTTTTTTTGGTGTTTTTTTGTTATGCTTTATAAGCTTGCTTTTTTGCATTATATGCCACTACTGCTTAATGATAATATTTGGAAAGATCCTATGTATATCAGGTGTGTGATACACTTTTTAATTTCAACAATTTCTACCTCCATTTTCCTTGCAGTTATCACAAAATCATTTAGCTTCCTATTGCAATTTGTTATACATCTAGCATCCTGACTGCTAAAAAAATTCCTTTTGTGAATTCAGTTTATCAACAACCTAAGCAGGAACACCAACAGTTATACCATTCATATTTAGTGGACCAATCATTCATCCATGTCATATTAGTTTTTACATAAGTAAAAAAAAGAAAAGTCTCGAAAAGAAAAGTCTATTCTACTTTTCTTTTCGAGAGTCCTTTGTAATTTTCCTTGGCTTTCCTCACCTGCTTTGTGACTTAATTTCAGTCTGTTTTATACATGTTGTAGCTTTCTGTAAATCCTGATAATTTATATGCAATCCATGTATTTTTCTTCTCTTTCACTAATCTTATCAGTCCATCTGACATCCATTTAGGTGTAAACCTTCTTTTAGTCGGTCTAAAAAGCTCAGTAACTTCTACGATTATTTTCTAGAATGCTTCCTATTTAGAATATGTAATTGGTGTTGGTAGTATCATCAGTTGTCCCACCAAATAGAATTTAAAATCTGCCTGAGACCATTGTAGTCATCTTCCTTTCACCTGACATTACTAATTATATGGTTAAGTAAATCCCACATCAGTACACTGTGATCACTGCCATTGTAGTCAACTTCCTTTCACCTGCCATTACTAATTATATGGTTAAGTAAATCCCACATCAGTACACTGTGATCACTGCCACCTAGTTGTTCTTTTTTTTTTTTCTGAGATTCCTAATGCATGACTAGTCACTACTGGTAATCAGATCAAGAGTATTGCTTTTTCTCATTTCTTAACATGCTGGTGTAGAAAAACAGTCGTCCAATAAATCCAGAAAAGTCTTGGTGTTCTGTGAATGACCAACTCACATCCAGTCAATATCTGTAAAGTTAAATTCTCCTATTATAAGACATTCTGGTTCATTGGCCCACTCTATTTGTCTGTTTAACTCTTCATTATACTCCTCACAGCCATTTGGCTTGTAGCATACTCTACTCCTGTTTTTGTTTTCCTAGTGCTTATGTTACGGTAAACTGACTGACCATTGCCCTTGCTTAAAATTTGTGCTTCTTAACGAAGAGCATAACTTCTCTACCTTTTGTGTATACGTTGTACTTGCCATATTTAAATTCTGCATCCCTTACGTCCAAGTAACAAAATATGTCTCATATTCCTACAATGTCTGCATTTGATGACTTAACCAATATATCAAATTTGAAATATTTACTCTAGTCCTGACTAGAGTTCATACACCGATTTTTACTCTTAGTAACCCTAACACAGCCCATTTATTTGCTTGTTACATGAGGACCCCCAGCAGCCTTCTAATCCTAACTCCTTGCTTTTCAGACTGCTAAATTCCCCAATAGAAGCACTGAAAGAATCAGTTTTACCTCTTCCTGTGGCTGCTCTTAATCTTTGTCTATATGTCTCCCCAACCTCCCATGCTTGTAGTTGTCTGACCATTCGAACACTGCCTTGATACCATCAGCAGATATGCTTGCATCCCCTTCTGTTTAAATGTATCCCATCCTTATAAAAACGGTATGCCCCTGTTAACAAGTTCATGCATTGCTGAGAAAAATTAGACTATGAGCTTTCATAGTCTTTCCAGGGCTGAATTGATTGACAAGGCAACTCTCCCTTCTGTTGTATCTTTGGAGAATTCCTGACACGTTTATGAAGTCACTATCAAATCAACAATGTCACAGTTAAATTGAATTAAAACTTTTGACTGCTTTTTTGACTGCATTTACTTAACAAGTACATTGCCCTGTACTTGTTAAGTAAATGCTTGGATCTCCTGACCTTAATATCATTTAAATCATATACATCACCTTTTACACCTTAAAAGATGATAGTTGCTCTTGCTCCAACATAAAACAAACCCAACCCTGTTCTACCTCTTTTTCACAAAATATATTTCCTGTTGCTTAGAAAGCAAATCTCAAGAAATTGAGTTGAATTTTTAGTCAGAAAAGAAATTAAGACATCATCGGCATATTAAGCAAATATGTGGCATACATACATTTGAGGGTTACAAAATAAGGAGACTTGAAGTCCTTTGTGTACTTTAGGCCGATATGTATGGTGCACTATGGCCATAGTTGCCGATGCATCCAATAAATCCCAAAACAAATAAACAAACAACAGGCCGATTTCAAGTAGAGTGGCTCATGATGTCCTATCATTGATTTATCAAACATTTGCATGTTGTGATAGGGAGGTCATGTTATTACCTTACCATGTAAGGCAATTGTATGACTGCACTAGGAATACTTTTTTTGAAGTAGAGACCACACCTGAAAAAAAAAAAAAAAAAAAGGCATCAAGCTTCTTTAAAGGGTCCAAAGATAGGCTGCCTCCCTTTAAGATCAAATTTGAAATACACTTTTTAATTTCCATTATATCCATTGTAGCAGCTTACCATTGATGCCATACCTCTCCAATTTGTACAGCAGTCTTCCATGTGCAACAGTATCAAAAGCTTTCCTGAAATCCAAGTACAGTCGATTCCGGTTATTTGGGACTCATCGGGACTAGTTCATTTTAGCCCAATTAAGCGGCTGCCCCAATTATCCGAAGTTTCACATAAATACAGTAGTTAAAAATACAATGTACCCCCCCCCCCCCTTTACAAGTAGTTCACTGTACAATCAAATCACATTACGACAAACTCACCTTAGTAAAGTACCGTTCACTATACGATGTGCAGTAAACGCCAGTCGTTGTGATCACGTATGCGAATTGAATTTTAATTCTATTAAACAGCGATTCTCATTAGCGAAAATAGGAGGAATGTTATCTATAGGCTATAAAAGCCAAGATATATTAAGCACAAATTTACCTATTATCAAAAGGGCACTCATATTGTGAAAGTATTTTGTGGGTTACAGAATTTGGTAACCAGACATCCTAGAAGGGACCTGATTTGAGGTCTATAAATCTCTTTGAGAAAACAGTAAAATTAAACTAACAGTAGTTTGTTGACGAGAGGGAATAGAACTGTAGCATGAATGTGCCACGATGGCTAGTAAATGACCTTGACCTGTTATAAAATTTCTGTCTGCTATAGTTGAGGCTGACAGCTTGGAGAAACTCAAAAGCCCAGCTGAATACTTATCCATGAGAGGAGAAAAACATCAAGGTAGTTTATTTATTTATGCATTTATTTGTGTATTTTTTATTTATTTTTAATATTTAGCTGGTGCATATTGTAGCTTTCTTCCACTAGATGATTAATATTAAATGTCTTACATAATTTTCCATTTCTTCTAATGTTTAGAAATGGAAAACTGGAAATTTTATTGAGAATTGCAATATTCTGCTTAGGGCTAGTCATCAAGTTTCATTAATTATGTTGAAGAAATTTAAAAACATTCAACAATGTGGACAATTTAGTTGCTGTTACTTGCTTGTAGTTTTAGCATTAGTAGAGGCATTTGATGCAAGAAAGCAACCTTATGCAGCATCAGCCAAAAAAAATAAATAAATAAAAATAAATAAATAAAAAATAACCACTTATATTTCACTCCTCTGTTCGTTCGAAATACCCGTCCAGCTGAGTCTTAAACTTATTTAGGCTATCAACTTCCACGACAAGGGATGGAAGTCTATTCCACCAACCAACCACCTGCTGGCTAAAGGCAAATTTCCTCACGTCTATCCTAAATCTGTCTTTTCTCAATTTGAATTTATGCCCTCTCAGATGATTATTCTGAGCAAGAGGAAGAATCCCATCAGCATTGAGCATGCTCAAACCATTCAAGGCTTTATACACCTCTATCAGATCACCTCGCTGGTGCCTAGTCTCCAGACACTGTAATTTGCAAAACTTAAGCCTTTCTTCGTAAGAGTACCCCTTTGTTCCATTCACTAATCTTGTTGCCCTTCTCTGTACTCGTTCCAGCATCTCTACATCCTTCTTGAAATGAGGCCTCCAGACCTGTATACAGTACTCTAGGTGTGGCCTGACCATTGCTTATCCAAGGGAATAATCACCTCCCTATCCCTGCTAGAAAAATTCCTGTATATCATTGATAAGACACCATGAGCTACTCTTGCAGCCCATCTGCACTGATCAGAGAACTTCATATCTGCCTGCACAATTACCCCCAGGTCCTTTTCATTTTCTACTGTTGTTGTTATTTGGTTTTTAGGAGCATTAGCAACTAAGGCCATATTGCTCTGGGATATGCGGTGGTCATTCCCTGACCTTTCCGCATCCTCTGTATTTGGTGGCGACGGGCTCGAACCCCGGTCTAATCAAGAAGCGGGTGCTACGCACTGCTGCTCCTTCCCACCTGGCTACAGAGGCGCCCATTCATTCTCTACCACTGTCGGTGTAGTACCACAGAGTTGATACATTGCTCTGGGTTTGCTGTTTCCCATATGTAGTACTTTACATTTGCAATGTTAAACTTCATTTGCCGCCTCTCAGCCCATCAGCTCAACCTTTCCAGATCCTGTTGCAGTAGCGTAGTGTCCTCGACAACCCTGCCAACCTTTGTATCATCTGCAAACTTGGACATTAAGCTTGATATACCATCATCAATATCATTTATAAATACAGAAAACAATAATGGACCCAATATTGAACCCTGAGGGACTCCACTAATAACATTAGTCCACGATGAGCAGTGTCCATTGATTACCACTCTGTCTTTTCCCCCTCAACTACCCCTTTAACCATAGCAGCAATTTGCCTCCAATACCACACTGCTCCAATTTGTGCAGCAGTCTTCCATGTGCAACAGTATCAAAAGCCTTTCTAAGATCCAAGTATATAATATCAAAGTTATTCCCTGCATCCAGTTCTTTTGTGACTGCATCATAGTATCCAATCAAGTTGGTCAGGCAAGACTTCCCCTTAACAAAACCATGCTGTGTCTGAGCTATAACTGAAGTCTTGTCTAGATGATCCTGCAGTGCTTCTTTAACCAGTGCCTCCATTAATTTTCCAGGAACAGAAGTTAAACTAACAGGTCTATAATTACTTGTGGCGCCCTTTGATCCTCCTTCGTGAATTGGGGTCACATTTGCACATCTCCAGTCCATGGGTGCTGCCTCCTTTAATATAACTGGATAGATCCCATCCACCCCAGGTGCCTTTCTTGTATTTATCTTCAACAATTTCTCCTTCACTTTACTCTCAGTTATTACAAGATTCTCTAGCTTACTGCCAGAGTTGAATACACCTCTGGCATTCCCCTCGCTGAATAACTCCTCATGTGTGAATGTCGATGCAAAATATTCATTCAGTTTGTTAGCTACCTGAGCAGGATCATCAACAGTTGACCCATCGATATCAAGTGGACCAATCTGATTCATCCCCTTATTTCTAGAGTTTACATAAGTAAAGAACTGTTTGCTGTTTTTCTTTGCATCCCTTGCCAAAGATTTCTCATAATCTGCCTTCGCCTGCCTAACCTCCTTTGTAACTTGGCTACAGATCAACTTGTATCTATCATAGGCTTCTGTGTCATGTGTTAATTTGTATGTATCCCATGCATTTTTCTTCTCTGCCATATGTCTCATTAGTTCATCTGACATCCACTTAAGCCTAAACCTTGAACAATATTTCTTAGTTGGTATGTAAAGCCCAGTAGCTTCCAAGATAAGTTCTTTGAATTTGCTGTTGGTAACATCATCAGTTGGTCCCACTGTATAGAATTTAAATACTGTCTCGGTCCATCGTAGTTGCCTTTACGAAAGCAATAACCCTTCCCTTTACCCCTAATGGTAGTTACCTCTTTGAGTAAATCCCACTTCAGCACACTGTAATCACTGATATCTAGTGGTTCATTTACCTGCATAGTTGTAGTGGTAAATGATGCAAGAAAGCAAGCTTATATAGCCTCAGCCAAAAAAAAAAAAAAAACCTGCTCACTTCAAAATCCATACTTTCCAAGAATTTGTCTAATTCTTCATTGAATTTATTCAAACCATCCACTTCTACAATTACAGATGTGGAAGCCTGTTCCAACAATCAGTTCCACCTGAATGCAAACTTCTGTACATCCATCCTGCAACCATCCTTCCTCAACCTGATTTTGTGCCCCCTCGTGTGTAGTTTCAGCAGTAGGAAGAATTCCATCAATATTTAGCTTACTCAATCCATTCAAACCTTAAACACCTTAATCAGATCTTCCCGCAGGTGTACTGATATAATTATCTCCTGCCTTAGATGTTAATGCACCAATAAAATCATAATCTAATCTAATCTAACCCCACAGGTGTCTAGTCTCCAGACTCTGAAATTTGCAGAACTGAAGACTTTTTTGGTAAAAGTATCCTTTTGAGCTCTTAATCAGCATGGTTCATCAGTCCTCCTCTGCACCTGTTCAAGCAAATCTACATCCTTCCTAAAGTGAAGCCTCCAGAACTGTATACAATACGCTAGATCCAGCCTAACCATGGCCTTATCCCTGGTAGCAAAGTTTCTGTATGTCATTGACAAAACAATATGAGCTGTCCTGGCAGCCTGTCTCGCCTGTTCAGAGAATTTCATATCTAATTGCACAAGTACTACTGGGTCTTTTTCATTTTCCTCTCCCCTGAGTGTAGTTCCTCTACCCCAGTTGATAAGTTACTCTGGGATTAATGCTACCCATATGCAGTATCTTGCATTTGCTGATGTTAAACCTCAACTGCTATTTTTCAGCCAAACTAGCCAATTTTTTTTTTTTTTTTTTTTTTTGTAAGTAGAGGCATATGATGCAAGAAAGCAGCATCAGCCCCCCCCCCCAAAAAAAAAACCACCTCCCATTTCATCCCTCCATTCGATCCAAATACTTGTCCAGCTCAGCCTTTAATTTATTTAGGCTATTAGCTTCCACAACAAAAGATGGAAGCCTGTTCCACCAATCAACTACCCACTGGCTAAAGGCAAATTTCCGCACACCTATTCTACAACTATCTTTCCTCGATTTGAAACTGTGTCCCCTCAAGTTCTTAGTCTGAGCAAGACGAAGAATCCCATCAGCATTCAGCTTGCTCAACCCATTCAAGGCCTTATACACCTCAATCAGATCATCTTGTAGGTGCCTACTCTCCAGGCGCTACAATTTGCAGAACTTAAGCCTTTCTTGGTAAGAGCACCTCTTTTTTCCCCTCACCAATCTTGTTGCCCTTCTTTGTACTCATTCTAGCAACTTTACATCCTTCCTGAAATGAGGCCTCCAGACCTGTATACAGTATGCTATCAAAATTCCTATATATCATTGACAAGACTCCATGACCTGCCCTTGCAGCCCATCTGCACTGCTCAGCAAACTTTATATTTGACTGCACAATTACCTCCAGGTCTTTTTCACTTCCCTGAGTGTAGTACCACACAGTTGGTAAGTTTCACTTGGGTCATTGCTACCCATATGCAGTACTTCGCATTTGCTAAACACCGAATCCTCGGGATCTCCACTAATAACATTTGTCCACTTAGAGCACTGTCCATTGATTACCACTCTCTGTTGTCTCCCACTCAACTATCCCTTTATCCATTTTAGCAGCTTACCATTGATGCCATACCTCTCCAATTTGTACAGCAGTCTTCCATGTGCAACAGTATCAAAAGCTTTCCTGAAATCCAAGTACAGTCGATTCCGGTTATTTGGGACTCATTGGGACTAGTTCATTTTGGCCCAATTAAGCGGCTGCCCCAATTATCCGAAGTTTCACGTAAATACAGTAGTTAAAAATACAATGTACCCCCCCCCCCCCCTTTACAAGTAGTTCACTGTACAATCAAATCACATTATGACAAACTCACCTTAGTAAAGTACCGTTCACTATACGATGTGCAGTAAACGCCAGTCGTTGTGATCACGTATGCGAATTGAATTTTAATTCTATTAAACAGCGATTCTCATTAGCGAAAATAGGAGGAATGTTATCTATAGGCTATAAAAGCAAAGATATATTAAGCACAAATTTACCCATTATTACCTTACCTATTAAAAAATTAAATGATACAGGAAATTCGGAAGAATATACGTGATAATCGGAATAATTAATACGTACTGTAATATGTATGTACTAACTAAACTAGTTGACATTTCTATTCACTGACATTTGTTGGTGGGCGCTGAAATTTAAAACTGTTAAAAGATAAGCAATCAATAACAAAGAACGCAGCACACACAAATTGTAAGTAACACAATACGCGCAAGTGGGAACGGAGTAACGAGTTACAAAGCTTTAAAAATAGGAATGAAGAGAAGATTCTGAAAATTATTTTTTTTATATGATTGAAGATTTCATGGAAGTGTAAACGCATTTCACCATAATAACCCACAGAATTCCAGCTGTCGGTATTATCGTAAATTCAATAAGATCGAGTTTAATATCTGTTTATTACACTAGCAGAAAAGCCCAATAAACAGGTGACTGCATTGTTTTTATTGTTTTATGGTTGTGACCTCCAGAAATCCGACCAAACTACGTGGTATGGTCAGAGAAAATCTTAGGGTAATCTCCAGTGGCGCAGTCTCCTGCCCCAATTAAACGCCATTTTGTCCTAATTAAGCGAAGTAAACTCTGGCTATTTTCTCAATTGGATTCTGTTTTTTAAGATTTGCCCCAAATAAACGGCTGCCCCGATTAACCGGTGGCCCAAATAACTGGAATCCACTGTATATGATATAAAAATCATTTTTGGTATTCAGTTCCTTTGTGAGCACATCATAGTAAGCATTCAAATCATTATTGTTATAGTAAGCAATCATTATTGTTATAGTGAGCAGTCATTATTGTTATTAACCACTTTGTATCTTTGTATCATCTGCAAACTTAAACATTAAGCCTGATTTCATTAAGCCTTCATCAATATCATTAATAAATACTGAAAACGACAAGGCCCAGACTGAACCCTGAGGACTCCACTAATAATTGAAATTTTTGTTATAATGATATCCCTACTAAAAATCATTACAAAAGAATTATTACTTGTTCAAATAAATTCTGCTGCACTTTGCACTTTCAGAGCATATTGCTTGAAAGCATATTTTATATATATATCACACATTCAGAAAAAAATACCAGACAGTCAGAAATATTGTACAGTAGATACAACTTATCATTACTTTTTGCATGTTAATGTCAATTTTTTTTCTCTGCTCTAATATGAGAATTCGATTATTGATTCTGACACTTTTTGCAAATTGAGCGAACTATTGAGCTTGAAATCATGAAAAAGAAAGGAAAGAAACTTGGTTTTTTTGCTTTTTTTGTTCTTTGATTTGAACATTTTTAAAAATTACTCTTCAAAATAAGAGGAAAAAAAAGAATAACTTTAGGTACTCATATTTTTAATCAGATATCATTCTTCATTCTAAATTCCAGGTATATTATCTTCACTCTTGCAGAAAGTCTCTTCAAATTTCTCTCCTGAATAAAGTTTGCTTGTTTATTTTAAATGTTATGCTCAGTATTTGAAAATCCAAATGTGGCTCTTTAGTCCAGTATAAATTGCATCTTCTACTGATCTCATTACGCCTAAACATGTTGAAGATTGTTATGCACAAACTTATCATACCTGTGGTTTTTTATCTTCTGTTTCAGAAGTTGAGTATCATAGCACACTAAACCAGAAAGTTGGTTTTGATTTAGTCATTAGCATTTCTACAGCCATTGTTCTGGAGAGTTTAAAGCAAGAGGAAAAGATACTTTTCTTTGGCTCAGTCAGTGAGGAAGTCCTTTATGCTTGCATGGTGTGCACAAATTCCTATTGAAAAATTATGTTCTTATAAATTGTGAAGTAGCACAGATTTCGTCAATTGGCAAAGCATTTTCAAATTCGAAATTTTTTTGTGGACAAGTTTCTAGTATATCTTGGGGTCATTGGAGAGAAATAGTTAAAACAATAGATGTTTTGTAACATTGATTTTGTCAGGTTTAGTGAGAGAACCAACTTAATGAAAGAAGAAAGAATTGATGTAAGGTGATCCTTTGTCAGGTAACTGACAGGTGCTCAAGGAAGCATGAAATATAACAAATTATCCCAAGTCACTACATATATGGTTTTTTATAATTCCTCAGTGCTATGAATATTTAACTAGGTGGGGTAATTCAATTCAGATCTTTTCTTTTTGGTGAAGCTTTGGAAATGCTCCTCATGGTCAAGTCTGAAGATCAGTGCATTTGTTATAAACAAAATTACAAAATTTTGAATCAACATTTCTGAAGAAGTGCAAAGTCTGCAACAATACATTTGTATCTTTCTCAAAGCATTCATAAACAGTTATCTAACAAACAATCCAAACAGAAGCCTATAGACAAAAAATTCTTTATTAAGTAAACACTCTAATGGCTGTATGTCATTATGATGTGGACTTTATAAAATTCTCTTGCTTTTTTTTTTTTTTTTTTGAAATACCTCTAATTTCTTTTCTTTTCTTCCCCCCACTCTTTCAACCCAAAGAACTGTTTACTTGCTGATTACAATTGGCTGATTTCCAGTTTTTCAAACTTGGCAAGTTTACACAAAACCATGTGAAAAATTTGACTTTGTGCAATGATACTTGGAACCAAACCAAGCCACTCCATACCATTACTGATTAATAGAATTATACATTTTTAATGCCTAGATAAAATTAAAACATGTAATTGTCTCTTTTTGACTTAAAAAAAACTTATGATGCTTGGATATATGGAGTTCTCCAATCATGTTTTTGAGAATGCCCCTCCCCCCTCAATTTCCATAAAAGCTTTCTGTCTGTTTCAAGTATGTGTGTTTACAATGTCTTCTCTCCCAGGCATTCAAGGAAGTAGAAAGGGCTCCAAAAATTTTTTTTTTGTGAGTGGTTCACTGTTTGCAATCAAAATCAACTCGATTACACACATTTTCCAACTCTGTCACATGGAAACTTCCTCCTTCCTTTAAATACTCTGTATGTTAATGATTTTAGTATATTCTTCAACCATGTAGCATGAGAGTAATAGAAAGGCAACTACTACAAAAGGGGTATGTATATAGGTTTAGTACATGGGCTTTATACAGTTGTTTCAGAATTTTAACAGAAAACTGTGTACATTCATTTCTGTGAAAAGTCTCCATCTAGTCCAGATTTAGACCTAACAGATAGACTGTTCTGATCAGACCAAGTGTAAAATTTTTAGCACTGATATTAGAACAAAAATGTTCTAGAGAGCACATATATCAACTTAAAACAAAGTGCATGGAAAGCTTGAACATTTTTCAAGTGCATGGAAAGCTTGAACATTTTTCACACCTTAGTTCAGTCCAAACTGGACTATGATGCCCCAGTTTAGGAATCTCAGAAAAAGGTGGCTTAATCCAGATTGCCACAGCACTGTACTATCTACATAGTATTAGGAGTTTATCATACTATGTGCATAGTATTAGGAGCTTATCATACTATGTGCATAGTATTAGGGGATTATCATATTATGTGCATAGTATTAGGAGCTTATCATACTGTCTGCATAGGCGCCTCCGTAGCAGGTGGGAAGGAGCAGCAGTGCGTAGCACACGCTTCTTGATTAGACCGGGGTTCGAGCCCGTCACTACCAAATACGGAGGATGCGGAAAGGTCAGGGAATGACCACCGCATATCCCGGAGCAATATGGCCTTAGTTGCTAATGCTCCTAAAAACTGAATAATAACAACAACAACATACTATCTGCATAGTATAAGGAGCTTATCATACTATCTTCATAGTATTAGGAGCTTATCATACTATCTGCATAGTATTAGAAGCTTATCATACATCTCCAGTATCCGGCTTATGTGTGGAAGCTAAAGAGCTATTGAACCATCTTTTTCCCTCCAAGTATGACATTTATACACCTTTAAGTTACATTTGCCATCCTATGTAGTAAACCATCTTTAAAACTGGTGGGAAGATCTGTATAATAGACAGCCAAAATTCTATTAAACCATTTGGTATACGATAAAAGGAATCTTTAAGCAATTTAATTATGATAATAAAACAAGTTTAAATGTGGTGGCAAAGACATTCACAACTTTATATTCCCCAATAAGAATGTGATTTTTCTCTTAGAGACTAGAGCTGTATTCACTTTTGCATTATGTTTTTCCTATTCTGTCTTTATCTCAACATCAGCTCATAACTTCAAGCTAAAACCTTGGATTGCCTGTGCTTAACCATTTTGTGAGTGAGTTTGTAAACTGTATACATGCAACCTGGAGTGAATTTTTTTGACAAATTTTGGCAAAAAAATACCAATTTATTTTTAAAATTGAATATGTTGCCCTTGATAAAATTGAATACACAAAATTGGCAAGAGCAGTTTCCTTATCAGTCATGACACACTGTCACAATATTCTTGCTACATATAGTTTGAACCATAATTACAGATGAATTGATTAACAGCAGCTGCAAGCACACGTGAAAGTAATCCTTGCACTCGCTCTACTGGGACATACAGCATCATGGAAAGTAAGATTACAAGGCCTGGTGGGGATCATCATCATCTAACAAGAAAATACACAGGTGGGTGTTATGGTTACTAAAAGCAAAAACAGCTGCAATGTATACTTGCATTATACACTAATGCTAGGGATACAGGTAAAAAAATTTAATGAATTTGAAGTACTGGTTAAGTCAACAAATGCAGACATAGCAGGGATATCAGAAACGTGGTGCCACTCAGACATAAGTGATGCGGAATTTGAATATGGTAAGTATAATATGAACAGGAATGACAAGCAGGACAGGAGCGGGGAGTAATGTTCTTGGTTAAGAAGCACACAGAATCATGGACAGTGCACCCAGCTAGTGTAGGTGGCCAGTGCAATGTCGAGTCAGTTTTGTTTGCGTAAACACTGGGAAAACTAAAATAATAAATAGGAGTCATCTTTAGGCCAAATGACTGTGATGAAAAACTACACAGGTAGGTAGTGGGCCAGTAGATTGGAATGTCTTATAATTAGCGACTTTCCAGATGTAGACTGGAATGTGTGGGTTGGTCACTCATGTAGTAGCAGAAAATTTCTTAATTTATTGGATGACTTTTGTGCAGCAGCATGTTAGAGAGGCAACTAGTAAAAGCAGTAATCCAGATAAAGGAACCACTTGGTGACAGAGTTAATAATATATTAATGTGTAATTTAATTACAGATATAGCTAATTTCAAGGGTAAAGGGAAGGGTTTTTCTTTCTTAATGGCAACAGTGAATCTAGACAGTTTTTAAATTCCTTTCAGTGGGACCAACTGGCAATATTACCAACTGCAAATTCTAAATGGAAGGCATTCAGGAAAGTGATCACAGAGGGTACTAAGCTTTTTATACCAAGAAAGAGATATAGATATTGTTCAAAGTTTATCATAAATGGATAGCAAATGAACTGATGAGACTAAATCCAGAGGAGAAAATGCATGGGATGATTATAAATTGGCAGGGTACATAGAATCCTACAGTGAGTACAAACTGCTCTTCAATAAGGTCATTTAGGTTAGGCATGTAACAGCTGATTATGAGAGGTGGACATGTGTATATATAAGGGCGGCACCTAGCACGTTTGTTCAACTCTGCCTCGTATCTCTGTGAAGAACAGTATCACTACAAATGGGCCAGATATGTGTGTGACATAGGTTTGTGTGTATATTGTGTGTGTGTTCTGTTCTGTTCTGGCCACCCAGAAGCATCAGTCACCTGGACAGATGTTTCTGGGTACTCGTCCACACCACGGGAAGGTGGGCCAGTCCCAGTAAAACACGTACAGTCTCGAAAGAGACTGACCCACCTGGTGTTGTCAGCAGGAGGGCCAGGAACCTCTGGGGGCCCATTCCAGAGGGAAGAGAGGAGAAAAAAAAAAAACTACCTGTGGTGCAGGTTGTAAAATAAAAAATAAATAATAAAATAAATACAGTAAATAAAAATAGAATAAAAAAATAAATAATAAATTATAATAATAATAATAAAGCTAGTGGTGCATGTAGGTAATATATTATAATAAAGGTAATACATTGTAATATATTATAATAATAAAGTAATATATTTATGTATGAAAAATAAAAATAAAATAAAAATTGATAGTATGGCAAATTTAGCAAGAAAAAAAAACAACGATAATAATAATATTAATAAAATAAAATAAAAAAATTAAAATAGATAAAATAAAATATATAGAGAGAAAAAAAAAATTTTTTATTTAGCCTTCCCCTTCACAATTGTGAAATCTAGGCTGTAGAATTGTTCGTCTGGTTTTGGTTGGCATCGGCATACAAGGTCTTTCACCAGGTAAAAATGCCAGATACAAAGGCCTGCAGAGAGGAAAGATTGCTTGGAGTCTGGATTAATTGATCCACATTGGTTGGGGAGAAGTTCAGAATGTCTCTCTGAAGTTGATCTCTGAGATCCTTGTACAAGTCACAGTCAAAAAGAAGGTGGTACCAGTTTTTCTTGCCTCCACAAAAGCATAGTTCGGTAGTGAGAAGCCCCAGTTGGTACAGCTTTCCATTCAGGGAGCCGTGGCTAATCATCAAGAAGGACGTTTCAAGGCTGAGAGAGAACCAGGATCTTGCAGTTTTGGTCATCGCAAACTTTACCTCGGGGAGGAATTTTTTGGTTACTGTGCTTTGTGGAGACGTATTCCACCTGGTTTGCCAGATGTTGACCAGTTATAATAATAATAATAATAATTTATTTTTCCCTATTTTATGTTACATTTTTTTTTTTTTGGGAGATAACAGCAAAGAGGGAGGGAGAACACATTAAGCCAATGGCTTTTTAGGGGGTGTTCCCTTAAAAATTATGAATATACAAATATACAATTGAAAAATGTACAGTTTCTGAAATTTTACAGGTAATGTTCAACAGGAAAGACATAAATAAATTGGAGTTTTTTCGTACATTTCTTTACAGAAGACTTCAAAAAGCATCACTACTTATAAATAGTGATGCCCATACCTTGTGAACATTTTTACAATTAAATGAGGAGAGAAAAGAAAAATGATGAGATACATGCACAGAAATTTACAAACTATTTGCCAACTGCCTCCTTTAACATTTGTAAATTATTTCCCTGTTGGTGTTTTTAAAATTCAGGAGTTGAGTGGAAGGTAATTTGAATCAGACATCCCTGGTGATGCGTTCAATTAGTAGTTTCTTGAATTGATTTAGTGAAGTGACATTTTTGATTTTTTCAGGAAGTTTGTTCCAGGTTTTAGCACCTCCGTATTTTATGCTTTTCTGACCTACGGCTTTTCTGAAAAGTGGAATCTTCAGGTTGGCTTCATTTCTTAGATTGTATGATATTTCTTCGTCTGAGGTTATGAAAAAGGATCTGAAGAGAGGGGGAAAGTCTGTTGTCTTCATAGCATCGTAAACAAGGATCGCCTCGGCTTTCTGCAATAGCTGGTAGATGCTTAGGAGTCTCACTTCCTTGTATCTCGAACTGTAACATCTTGTTTTTTCACACTTATCTGCAATGAGATTAAGCTCAATATCCAGAATACAGC
The DNA here is from genome assembly GCF_048544385.1 of Mastigoproctus giganteus. Classification (NCBI taxonomy): domain Eukaryota; kingdom Metazoa; phylum Arthropoda; class Arachnida; order Uropygi; family Thelyphonidae; genus Mastigoproctus; species Mastigoproctus giganteus. Next base: position 173,614,149 of record NC_143580.1, read on the forward strand.
TTGGTATTTTTTTTCTGATTCTGAAGTGGAACCCACGGAAGATTGTAAACAAATCAAGCGGGAGAGTTCCCGCAATTACCTGAATAGCTGCTTTGGAGACAGTCCTGCATATACTGTGGGTGGCCAGTATCATTCCTCTTCGAATGGAGTTCAGTTTGTTTCTCATTTTTATAACTGCATGGTCGAACCACACACTGGCAGCATAAGTTACAATGGGTAGGAATACTGCTTTGTAGTATAGCGATAATGTTTTTAGACAAACCCCAATCACTTCGAGAGAGACTGAGGGTGGAGGCAGAAAAACGTTTAACTTTGGTGCTGAGGTGTTGGAGGTGTGGGAAGAAGCAGAGTTTATGGTCTATAGTGACCCCTTGCTTGCGTAACTAAAGGCAGTTGCACACCAGTGATCTTGATTTGCGGGGGTCTCCGCAGGTCAAGTTTGTTCTTGAAGATCATCATTTTGGATTTAGCTTGATTTATGTGGAGCTTGTTTAACCTGGTCCAGATGGAGAAATTGGACAAAACATGCTGAGCATCAGCTTCCAGAGCAGAGCATGAGTTTCCAGACATGATGATGGTGAGATCGTCCGCAAATGCTACAATTTTTGTGTTGTCAAAGGAATTACCAAGCCAATTTGGAGAACCATGTTCCAGACCAGGAGCCCCAGGACGAAGCCCTGAGGACAACCCCGGTAGACAGGCCTTGTGATCTGAAGAAATTTTGATTTTACTACTACAGAGCATTCTGAAAAGTAGTTCTGGAACAGCTTGTACAAATTGGAAGGGCATCTGGCGGCATGGAGACGTTCAAGGGCACTTTTCCACCATGCAGTGTCGAAGGCTCCTCTGAAGTCGACAAAAATAGCTAATTCATATTTGGGGGTTGAGTTCTCCAGGTGCAGGACCAGATCAAATAGGGCCTCTTCTCAGGAGCAGCCTGGTGTGAAGCCATAAGGTAAGGTATGTTCATGTCAGACGGCATCTGGGATTTCTCCCATCTCCGCTTGCGTTTCGCTGTATTGAGGACAGTACACTGTCAAGCCAGAGACTTGAAAGTGGGTGGGCCATGTCTGTGCAGTGATATGTTGTGCCCATTGTTTGTCTGGCTTATTGGCTGCCAGGACCCTAGTGGGGCCCGACGTTGCCCATACCTTGCCACGTGGAGGCTAGCCAGGTGTATCCAGTATCACAACAAATTGCTCTGGCAGGTCCTGCACCTAGTTTCCTGGGATTTCAGTGGCTAGGACCTATACAAAAATTTTTACAAAATTATGTGTTTGACATTAATGCTCAATGGGATTGCTGTTAGGAAATCGCTGGTTGGGGTTGAACGCTAAAGAGATGTGTTAAAGGCCTAATAGGTCGGGCAAAATTTTGATGTTATTTTAAATTTGGACCTGTGAGGCTATACGCTAGATGAAAGCTAATAGTTTAGTTGTCTTAGAGATTTACACAAAACCGGTAGAATTTAGACGTTGATTTGACGGCATTGTTAAGGGTGTGCTCGGTCAATTTAGTGAGGAGGGGAGACTGAAGACTTGGGGGAAAACAGATAGAAGAATACGGATGATAGAGTAGGCATCCCCAAAGAGGTCAGTGGAGACGAGCCCCACCAGGCGAAGTATGGGGGGTAGACAGGGAGGAGAGGAGACAGAAATCCTTTAAAACCCCATCCCCCTGCCTGGGGATGGGATTTTAAAGGGAACCGGGTTAGAGTACCCAGTTCATATGGACAATGGCATGTTGGCAGCAAAGCCGCAGAATGTCTTCGTCAGTGTCATGTCCAAGCAGTGTCAAATCTGGTATGAAGGTCAAGCTGCCCATCTCGCTCTGGGGTGGGATATGTTAGCTGGCAGTGGGGAACCCAATAGGCGAGGGGGTGGGAGAGACACACATTTACTTCATTCATAATCTGCATTCTCACTCTACTTGCATTTTTTTTTTAATACTTTTTTTGTTATTTTATAATTTTTATATATACTGTATATATATATATATATATATATATATATATATATATATATATATATATATATATATATATATATATATATATATTTTTTTTTTTTTTTTTTCACTCAACTCATTCATCTTTTTCTCACACACCAGGAGGGGATGCAATGATGTGTAGTGTAAATTTAAATACTAATTAAAACCTAGGGTTAGTGTGTACTTAACTGTAGCATTTATGGTTTGTTCTTTTTTGCACATGCTTATACTTTTATTCATTCTTCTAGCTCTCATCTCATTTATTTGACTCTTACTTTCTGCACTGCACTCTCTGGGCACCTCAACTTACTGTTATTCTTCAGTTGTGATGCAGGCCTAGCCACAAGTTTTTTTTTTTTTTTTTTTTTTTTTTGCAGGCCAGGGGAGAATGCAGTGATAGTGTTTATGTGGTTAGTAAATGTTTGTTGGTAGAGTGTATATAAAGTAATGTAAGTTATTTTTAACTTTGTATTCTTTCGGCCAATTATATTTGCTCTTCCACTCATTCCCATTCACTCTCTCTTTCCCTCATGCTATATCACTCTTTCTTTCACCAAAACTGCCATTTATTCCCTTTTACCATAATTCCTAGTTCACTCAGTGCCCAGCTTATTTCTTGTTTTCTACATCAGCATGTTTGGGAGGCAACTAGAGGGAGTAATACTCTTGATTTGATTATCAGTAGTGATTCTTCATTCATTAAGAATCCGCAAATAAATGAACCACTAGGTGGCAGTGATCACAGTGTTCTGAAGTGGGATTTACTCAAAGAGGTAACTACCATTAGGGGTAAAGGGAAGGGTTATTGCTTTCGTAAAGGCGACTACGATGGACTGAGACAGTATTTAAATTCTAACAGTGGGACCAACTGATGATGGTACCAACAGCAAATTCAAAATGGGAAGCATTCAAAGAACTTATCTTGGAAGCTACTAGGCTTTACATACCAGCTAAGAAATATTGTTCAAGATTTAGGCCTAAATGGATGTCAGATGAACTAATGAGGCATATGGAAGAGAAGAAAAATGCATGGGATACATACAAATTAACACGTGACACAGAAGCGTATGATAGATACAAGTTCATCTGTAACCAAGTTACAAAGGAGGTTAGGCAGGTGAAGGCAGATTACGAGAAATCTTTGGCAATGGATGCAAAGAAAAACAGCAAAGAGTTATTATGTAAACTCTAGAAGGAAGGGGATGAATCAGATTGGTCCACTTGATATCGATGGGTCAACTGTTGATGATCCTGCTCAGGTAGCTAACAAACTAAATGAATATTTTGCATCAACATTCACACATGAGGAGTTATTCAACGAGGGGAATGCCAGAGGTGTATTCAACTCTGGCAGTAAGCTAGAGAATCTTGTAATAACTGAGAGTAAAGTGGAGGAGAAATCGTTGAAGATAAACACAAGAAAGGCACTGGGGTGGATGGGATCTATCCAGTTATATTAAAGGAGGCAGCAAAGGAAGTAAGCAAACCCTTAGCCTTAATTATGAGAGCTTCCTTGGACTCAGGGGAGGTACCCATGGACTGGAGATGTGCAAATGTGACCCAAATTCACAAACGAGGATCAAAGGCTGACACAAGTAATTATAGACCTGTTAGTTTAACTTCTGTTCCTGGTAAATTAATAGAGGCACTGGTTAAAGAAGCACTGCAGGATCATCTAGACAAGACTTCAGTTATAGCTCGAACACAGCATGGGTTGTTAAGGGGAAGTCTTGCCTGACCAATTTGATTCGATACTATGATGCAGTCACAAAAGAACTGATGCAGGGAATAACTTTTATATTATATACTTGGATCTTAGAAAGGCTTTTGATACTGTTGCACATGGAAGACTGCTGCACAAATTGGAGCAGTGTGGCATTGAGGGGGAGAAGACAGAGAGTGGTAATTTTAACAGGCGATATTTTAATGTACACTGCTCATCGTGGACTAATGTTATTAGTGGAGTCCCTCAGGGTTCAGTATTGGGTCCATTATTATTTTTTGTATTTATAAATGATATTGATTATGGTATATCAAGCTTAATGTCTATGTTTGCAGACGATACAAAGTTGGCAGGGTTGTCAAGGACACTACTGACACACTATGCTGCTGCAACATGATCTGGAAAGGTTGAGCAGATGGGCTGAGAGGTGGCAAATGAAGTTTAACATTGACAAATGTAAAGTACTACATATGGGAAACAGCAACCCCAGAGCAACGTATCAACTCTGTGGTACTACACTGACAGTGGTAGAGAATGAAAGGGAACTGGGGGTAGTTGTGCAGGCAGATATGAAGTTCTCTGAGCAGTGCAGATGGGCTGCAAGAGTAGCTCATGGTGTATTGTCAATGATATATAGGAATTTTTCTACAGGGATAAGGAGGTGATTATTCCCTTGTATAAGGCAATGGTCAGGCCACACCTAGAGTACTGTATACAGGCCTGGAGGCCTCATTTCAAGAAGGATGTAGAGCTGCTGGAACAAGTACAGAGAAGGGCAACAAGATTAGTGAATGGAACAAAGGAGTGCTCTTATGAAGAAAGGCCTAAGTTTTGCAAATTACAGTATCTAGAGACTAGGCACCAGCGAGGTGATCTGATAGAGGTGTATAAAGCCTTGAATGGTTTGAGCATGCTCAATGCTGATGGGATTCTTCCTCTTGCTCAGAATAATCAGCTGAGAGATCATAAATTCAGATTGAGGAAAGACAGATGTAGGATAGACGTGCAGAAATTTGCCTTTAGCCAGCGGGTGGTTGGTTGGTGGAACAGACTACCATCCCTTGTCGTGGAAGTTGATAACCTAAATAAGTTTAAGGCTCAGCTGTACAGGTATTTCGAACGAACAGAGGGGTGAAGTGGAAGTGGTTATTTTTTATTTATTTATTTTATTTTGTTTTTTGCCTGATGCTGCATAAGCGTGCTTTCTTGCATCAAATGCCTCTACTAATGCTAATATTCTGTATTTCATTTTCATTCATTCATTCTATCTTTCATTCTACATGGCATCCCCTTGCTAGCTTACTGATATTTTTCAGTTAATCTGCTTCTCTGGCTGCCTGTTCATCTCCCTCCCCTACATGGTTACTTATTTGGTGTGGGGGCCCCAGGTTCCTACACATGGCAGGGTAGTCCAGGGGAGTTTCGTTATGTCAGGTTTCTGTCAGCGTGCAGAATACTGCTATCCTAACAGTTTTTAAGTCATCGTATGGGCATGGTGGGAAACTCGGGCGATTTTACTGTTGATTATTGTTTAATCGCTGGGGGGCTGAATTGCCATTCTTTGGATTGATCTGTGCATTTCGAATACTTTCTGTGGGAAAGTAAAAGCTTTATAATTTTGCTCTTCTATGATGAACAGATATTCTTCTCCCCTGGGGACCAGTCTGTACTATTAGCTCTGTTCTGGGGATATCATATATTATACATTCATATAGAATGTGTGCCCAGTCTTCACTTTCGCCTCAGGTGCAGTTTGGGTCATCGGTCAGGCCTAAGGAGGTTAGTTTTGCCTTTAGGGAGCTGTGACCTGTCGGTATAAATGTTGTAAAAAGTCCAGGGGCACTTAGGTGGCTTTGGGCTAACCATTGATACCTGTGGCAGAAACCATTTAGTAACCAGACCTCTGGTTTCCTGCTCCCACTTTGTTTGCCATAGCTCATGGAGCTTTGTGGCTATTCTTTTTTTTTTTTTTTTTTTTTTCATCATTGAAGGTGTTGGTTGTATCAAGGGCTATTCCCAGAAATTCTGTGGTTATGCCTTTTTAAATCTATAATATAAGCCTCTTTTGGCTACTTCCAGGTAAAGTGGGAGAGTTCTGGCCAGCAACTGTAGTGTACGTGTGCTTACTGTGCGACATGCTCTGGTAATAGTGAGTAGTATTGTCCTTTGTATCGATTCTAATTTATTCCTATTTCTTACTATGGCCATGCGGATGAACCACGCACTGGCTCCATAGGTAATAACAGGTAGGAACATTGCACGGTATATGATTGCCAGGGTCTTTCTTTTGAGTCCCCAGTCTGCTCGACTGATCCTGGCAATCGTACCTGCATAATTTCTCACTTTCTTCGCCAAGTAGATCAAATGAGGGTAAAAAGTTAATTTTGAATCAAAGACCACTCCAGGATATTTTATTTCTGTTACCATTTTTATAGTGGTTGTGTTAATTTTGATTTGTGGATGTCTTCTTATGTCCAAATTGCCTTTTAGAAGTATTTGTTTGGTTTTTTTTTTCAGGCGATATTTTGAGGATGTGCATTTGTGCCCACTTCTGTAGCTGCAAGAGGGCGGCATTTGATCTTTGCTCTACAACCACTCGTGAGTTACCTTTTACAAGGGAAATCATGTCATCTGCAAAGGCCAGGCTTTCCAGGCCCAGCTCCAAGGCCAGGAATTCGTCCAGAACACTGTTCCAAAAGAAATGGCCAAGGATTGAACCCTGCGGGCAGCTCTTATTCACAGGGCATGTCAATTCCTGGAACCTTGTGCGTACTGAGACACTTCTGTCTGTAAGGTAGCTGTTTATTACCTTATAGAGGTTTTGTGGTGCATTTGCCTGGTGAAGTCTCCTAAGGACACTAGGCCACCAGAGTGAGTCAAATGCCCCAGCAAAGTCAATGGAGATTACCAGCATATATTTCTCCTCTGTGTTTTTAACTGTTGTCAGTAGGTGGTGCATAGCATCCTCTGTAGAATTGCCCTGCTTAAAACTGTACTGATTGTTGGAATGCAAACCTGCTTCTGGGTAATATTGAGCTAATCTGCTGTATATTAGTTTTTTGTATATTTTCCCTAGTACAGGAGTAGGGCTATTGGTCTATATGATTTGGCATCAGTAGGGAGTTTTTCAGGGGTTTTGAGAATTAATCTTAACACAGCTTGTTTCCATATTTTTGGGAATATACCTTCTGTCATACAGTTATTATACAGGGTGATTCACTACCAGTGCGACAAACTTGCAGGAGGTGTAGGGGCACAAAGATGAATCGGAATCACATAGCATTGAAGGGTTCGAAATGCCTTCGTCATTCAGTAGAGGACGTTGAAGAGGAGGTCCTGTATACAGCGATCCCACTGGAAGTCAGCATTTGCGAACCATTTATGTTGAAGAAACTAAGTAGCAAAAGTCCTCCGGAGTGGATAATCTGCAGGCTCCAATGATTGGACGCGTTGCAGATGGTATGAACTCATTTGGTTTGTTGACAGTATCCTCCATACAGTGCATTGGGAAATACCCAATCGTTGGCCTATCGCTTGAGTACTCTTACTTGGATTGCCTTCTGCAAGACGTAGGACATTCTCCTCATTGTCTGGCGTCCTCGTCGTTCACTCTCGATTTGTGGTACCTCTCGTGAAACAACCAGTCTCAGGTAACCTTCTGTGCACACATGCGAAAATCGTATAATGAGGAGCATGCCTGTGCGGGAAACATTCCTGGAACAAGCGCAGAGCGGCACGGCCGTTACAGTCCGCAGCTCCATACGCGAGGTGCACGTCGGCCAGTTCAACGTTTGAATACTCATCCATCCTACTGCCTCAGGAACCGGTTCGCAAATGCTGACTTCCAGCGGGATCTCTGTTCACACGACCTCCCGTTCAACATCCTCTACCGCATGACGAAGGCATTTCGGACCCTGCAGTGCTATGTGATTCCGATTCGTCTTTGTGCCCCCTACACCTCCTGCAAGTTTGTCGCACTGGTAGTGAATCACCCTGTATAGTGCTATTAATTTATCTGGTGCTATTTCCGCTAATCTTTTGATAATCTCAACCTCTAAGAGGTAAAAACCTGGGCATTTATTGTTTTTAGTTTTAGATAGTGTTATTTCTAAGTCTTATATAGTGAACAGAGGTTGAATATTGGCATTGTCATATTCAGTGTTTTCTTTTATAATGTCTAGCTGGGTGGGGGAATGATTCTCAGTTTCAGTCTGAATGATACTGTCTAGGATTTTATTTACAGATTCCACCCAACACGGTTGGGGTTCCATTTGGTTTGACAGTAGTTTCTAAGATATCTCCTCTTGGCTGCTTGTTGGTCACTGTTCTGTAGACAACTCCCTAAGGGTTATTGTTTCCAGTAGCACCAAGTGCCTCCAGCATTCCTTTTTCTTGTTTCTTGGTGCTATTTCTGCTAATGAGGGCTGTATACTGATTCCTGAGAGTTCTTTAAAAATCTCTCAGTGCATCCACCTCATTTTGTGGCCAAGATGTTCTGGCTCTTTGAAAATGTCTCCTCGCCTGGTGTACCCTATTTCTGAGTATATAGTCAGTTCGGGGCACTACCAGGGAACTGCCTGCTTCCTTGGTTTTTTCTGTGGGATAGACAGGGTTGCTGATTTTGTTAAAATGTTTGTCATAGTCAGCGTTTGCTCATCTGGGCTACAGTTGCCTGATCTAGACCACTCATTTTCCTGTTTTTGCAGCTTAGCTGTTGTATGTTCTGCAAAAATCTGCCAGTTTGCCTTTTTAAGGTTATATCTTTTGATATCCAACAAGGAGTGTTGAGTTGTTTGTAATTGCCTGTTTAGTTTGAAGGAAATGGCTCTGTGATCTGATGTGGTCCAGGCTGGCTGGATACACCAGTCTGTGATTTTATAAGCTATTGAATTGGTGGCAAGAGTAACATCAATGTCACTCTCCCACATGGTACTGCTAAAAGTTGGGAGGTTATTTGGTTGATTTAGCACTTGAAAGGGCGAGGTGGCTATATAGTCTGAAAGTATCTGGCCGTTGTGTGTGCTTGCTCTGTCTTCCGTTGTTGTTTTTGTTGGGTTTTTAGGAGCATTAGCAACTAAGGCCATATTGCTCCGGGGATATGCGGTGGTCATTCCCTGACCTTTCTGCATTCTCTGTATTTGGTGGATCACGGGCTCGAACCCCGGTCTAATCAACAAGCGTGTGCTACGCACTGCTGCTCCTGCCCACCTGGCTACGGAGGCGCCCTGTCTTCTGTACGGCTATGCCATAAGGCTGACTGGCAGTTGACATCAGCACACACTATGATATTTGCTGTAGGTAGCAAGTTTGTGACTACTTGTAGGTATTGAATAGTTGGATTTATATCTTCACCTGGTCTGGAATATAGTGAATAATGTAAAACTGTCCTAAAGCACTGGTGATATGGGCACACACTCCCACTGGGGAGAAGAGGTGACCCACCTTTGTGACTGTAAGGTCGGTATTTTTAACTCTATTGCTATAGAAGGGGCACCTGATGTGTATTCTATTATTTTATATAGCCTCTTGGGTATCCCTGAACCCTACCCATATGTGTGTAGGGTTCCTGGAGTACCAAGATATCTATATTATTTTCTTCCAATTTGAGTTTGGAATATAGTGAATAACCCCCAGTTCAGTGTGGGACAGAGCTGCAAAAAGCATGCTCCCCCAAAGGGATCTCTTTCCCTATGTTCTTTAATTCCTGCCACCTGGGGTGATTGAGTCTCCTTCCGATAAATACCCTTCCCCACCCTGGGGTCCCCCCTTTTTCCTGGTGGCTCACCCCACCACCACCCACTTTCAACTCCCACCCTCTGGACCAGGATGGGTATCCTATACCAGGGGTACCCTTACTGCCTCCCCTTTCAAATCAGGTTTGATCTGATCTACAATGGCTCTTGCTCTTTGAGCATTCAATTGGACGAGATTTAGAGCCCTAGTCACATTTACGTTTTCAATCTGGCCCATAGTTGGTCCTAGATTGAATAAGTTTTGCAATTTTTTTTATAACTGGGGCATTTATCATCCCTGATAGCCATGCTGCCTTGCAGGTAGCACATTTTGGTTACTGAGACTTATTTTTGTAATCATGGCCAGTTACTGCACAGTGACCACAAACAGGTTCTCTCTGACTGCAGTCTCTGGATGTGACCATATTTATGGCAGTTAAAGCAACTTTGATAGGGAAGTGTTCCTAAATCTATGACTGGTCCAGCCAGCATAGATTTGCTGTTGTCCCTGCAATACTTTCCAAATTTTTGGTGTAATTTCTGCAATTATGTTGAGTTGTCCATTCCTTTTGTTTTTTTGTCTCTCTTTTCAGCAGGAATTCAGCAGCAAATTCGTCTATTGTCATTTCATTGTTAAAGTTTTTGAAGTAGATATCCATCATGAATTCTTTTTCTATTACTGACACAGGTACATCAAAGATTATAATATTAGGGTTTTTCCCTTTTGGTTTTTCAGGGAGCAAGCCCAGTTTTTCCATCTCAGGATGGTTTTCTATTTTTCTTAGATCTTCTTTGCTTGCTACTTCGATCAGGACTCCATTATTCCCGATTTTCTGCATGTTTATCTTTATTTCTCTCAGATGAGGCCTCAACTTTGTTACCACTGTGTCCTTAACTGCCTCACTGGTTTTATGGGTTGAGTCACTTTTTGCTTTCAGAATAATAATGTTGCTTTCCTTGTTTATATTAGGTTGCTTAGTAACTTTGTTTTGCTTTAGTTATGTCCTGTTTGCCATTAACCTTTACACATTGGGCATAGGTTAATGTGTTCATTGTTTTATAGTTGTTCCTCTCCTGAGTTGTAACCTCTAATTTTGATTCTAACACTTGGTTCTCTGTGTTTAATTCAATCAGGCACTGCTCAAGCAGTGACCAACAGTTCACTATCTGCAGCCTAATTGTAGAAGTAATCCTGTTGGTTTGCTTGTGCATATATTTTTCTAGATACACTTTGGTTTCCTTTGCCTGTTTGATAGGGTCAGTCAAATTTGTTAGATAGTCTAGTTTCAGTTCTTCTTCTGTCTTTTGTTGCATCTCTGGAATTTCTATAGTTTCTTGATTTTTTCCTTTCCTGCCATACTGGGATGGGGAGATTAAATCCTGTGAAAGAAACAAAGTGGTAACTCTGTGGGCCATTAGCCACTCCAATATTTTTCCAAGGTTGGCCAGTAGTTCAGTAGGCCTGAAGGACCGTGGTTCAGTTGAAGGCTTATATGGTTTTTTAAAGAGCCGGAGCAATGCCTCTTTCCAACACTTAGGGAACTGGCTGTCTCGTAGACACTTCTTAAACAGCAGAAAAGGGTGTGATGGTCTTAATTTGTAGAACCTGAGGATGAAGGCATTCAATAAGGTCCATGCCCCGACATTTCCTGGGACTGATTTTTTTCAGTATTGCATCCAGCTCCAGCATGGTAAAGGGGTCAGCTAAGGACTGAGAACAGTAATTAGCATTTTGTGCTCGAAGATCAGCATGTTCGGGAAGGTCTTCCAAGGGGTCATCAGTTGGGAAAAGATTGTCCAGAATGAGATTGACTGAGTCATGCCAATTAGTTGATTCATTCATTCCTGTGACCACAGATCCTAAGATGTCTGAGGTGAAAGTCTTCCCCCTTGTACTTTTGTAGAAGAGCCCCCAGGGATTTGCATTGCCAGAGTCCTTAACAAAGTTGGTCCACGTTTCTTTTGTCCTGTTTGCTATTGCTTTTGTGTACTGATTCTTTTTAGTGATGTAGTCATCATAAAGTCGGGCAACATCTGGAGGAGGCCATCCACGATGCCGCTGGTACTGTTTACGGGCATGATGGACATCTTTACGAAGTTTACTGAGTTCCACTGTCCACCAAGAGCAGATCCTGGGAGTGAATGTCTTCTTCTTGGCTGATATGTATGAGGCTTTAGTTATGGATTGCTGAACGAGATCACATAGTTCAGTGGCCAAAGCAGTGTCAAGGTGGTCCAGCATGGAAAGTGGGAAGTCATGCTCAATTAATCCAATGAAGGCTGCCCAGTCAATTGATTTTGTGGAGAAACGGACAAAGTCGGGCATTCTGGAATGACAGGAACAGATGGAACTGGCAGGAGCAACATGAAATAGGATGACTCTATGATCACTCAGCGTCCAGTTAGTGATCTGGGACCTCAGATCATTGGTGGTGATAGTAATATCTATGTTAGATTGTCCAGTAGAACTGCAGTATGTGGAGAGTTGGTTGGGTTGATTGTGGACTGCCAGATTGAGGTCCTCCAGGAGAAGCCCACGAGGATCTGAGGAAGAGCTGTACCAGAATTGGGATTTTGCATTGACGTCCGAGGTTATAAGTATTGATTTAGAACCCAAAAAGTCCAAAGCAAACTCAAGGTAGCTGAGAGATTCTTCTATGTCCTTGGAAGGTAGACAGTAGAGTGAAATTTGATAAAACATAGGTGAGGCATGGGTGATTTGAACACAGGTTGCATACTTATTGCAAAGGCCGTGGATGACTAGGACATCCAACTGGCTGTTGAGGATCACAATACAGGTCTTTGGGTCATCGAGGGTAGGCTGATTACCCGAGTGTGGATGGAGAATCCCGTAACTTTAAATGAGTTACCAAGTTTCATCTTGGAGGCATAGGGTTCCTGGATTGATATTATATCTATAGAGTGCTCCTCTGCTGCATATCGGATCTCATCAGCGACAGTGCGAGATCTCATCAGCGACAGTGCGACACGACAATGGTCAAAGTCATGCAGATCAATGACCATTGATCTGCATGACTTTAAGTTTGACACTATGGCTATTGCTGGTGAGACTGTGGATTTGTGGATTAGAAAGAGAGGAACTACCCTGTACAGCTAGGGGCTGTGGTTGAAGAGTTTGGGGGTTATTCATTGGCGGTCTTTAGTCTTACTTGTTCTAATACTTGCAGGCTACATCCCACACCGAGAGTGCCCATGTTCACGACATCTTCTCTTGCAGTTCATGCAGTTAGGATTCTCATCCTAGTTTGGACATTCTGCATGAATGTGGCCACTACGGGTGCAGTGTCCACACGTAGGGGATGAGTGCATACAGTGCTGGGATGTATGTCCATATCCAAGACACAAAAAGCATTTAGTTACCACGGTGAATGGGCGGAACTTGTGAGAACTACACCCAAGAAAGATCCTGTCAAGTGACGTGATTATTCTGAAGATTCTAGGTGATAGTGTGATGACATGGTGAGCTGCACAACTGGAATTAGCTTTGATTGTGAACCTGAGGTTGGTATCCTGTTTTATTTCCTCAAGGATAACTCCATGGTCAGCAAGATTTTGTAGAACAAGTCCTCAAGGATCTCATATTTGGTAACACTTGTGGGAAGATCATACACCAATATTAGATGGATTGGTGCACTTGGGGGGGGGGGATTCACAGTGACTCCAGCAAAGTGAAATGTGCTGGCAGCTGCGATGTTGTCCAGATCCTCCTTGGTTGTGGTTTCAAGAAGAACTCCCCAGTTCCTAATTGCTCTCAATGACTTAATCTTAACTGTCTTGAAGTCGTTATTTAGCGTATTCTGTACTATTTCTTTCACTTCTCCACTAGTCTTCAGTTCTGACTGTTCAGATGCACGGACCAGGAGATGCTGAGGTTTTTGGGTGTCAGCTTTGGCTAGTTGTGGGAGGTGGGACAGTCCTTGAGATGGTGTAGCAGATTTCGTCTTGGCTGCCGAGGCATAGGATCTGAGTGGTAGTTATTTATTCTGTGAGGAGGCTTCAAGTGCAGGATGAGTTGCGGTTGGAGCGAGCTTGAATAAGGTATCAAGTTATCTTTCAAGGATGCTTGTTTGGGACCTGAGCTCTTCATTAACTGCCCGGAGCTTTTCAATATCAATCAGGAGAGCTGTGGAGATAGTCTCCAGTCTAGCCCACAGCTCCCACAGTATTTGCTGCCGACCTAGTAAATCTGTTATTGTCGTAGTTTAGGAATGCCACTAGATTTTTATGCAGCATAGATATTATTTGATGAAGGGGTGAGGAGTCAGCAGAAGCAGCGACAGCAGGGCCAGAGGAGACAGTAATAGCAAGCCTGTTCAAAGATGGGAGCCCTGATGCAACAGTCCGCTCAAGGGCAGAGAATGATGGAGTAGTTTTTGAAACTGATGTGCATGATGGAGCTGAGGTAGCCAGATTTGAAGAAGCAGAGGAAGAGGCCGCAAGATGAGCTGGAGTAGGAGAAACAGGGGCAGCTGGTTGGATGGATGAAGGTAGAGCTGGTTGTGCAGAAGGGGGAGCAGGAGAAGCGCTGGCAAGCGATTCCAAGATGGCAGCGGCAACTGGAGTAGAGATGCTAAAGTCAAGTTTAGCTGCAATTGATTGTTCAGAATCAACAGAGGGTGATCTGCCATTATCATCAACTGGGGACGGATTGTTAGTGGAGCGAAGTGGATGGACCCTGGATCTCTTTTTACTCTTCTTTTTCCGAGATCGGCTGTTTGCCTTAAGGGGGAGGAGGTTAGTTTGATCTGAGTCCTCACCAGTGGCGGAGCTAGATTCCTCGTGGGAACTCATGTCGGATATGCGTTATTTGTCGTTCAGGATGTATCAGTGTGCTGAGAACAGTCTACTGATATAATAGGCAATCTCCTGAAACGGGTCTACTGAAGAAAATCACAATCGACCGAAAATTGTAATTCCAACTATTGCCACCAGGGAGCAAGACAGTCAGGGGAGGAATTTGCATAGGATGTTCCACAGTGGCATATAACACATGGTAACGTCATAGTCAATAACAGGATATGAAAATCACACTATCAAGTTCAGCAGAATATATATACACACACACACACACACACATACAGTAATACTCTGAGTTACACGGTTCTTGATTTTTTCTTGCTGTGGTACGCATTGGACGTGTTTCGCGCAAACTCTACGTGCACAATTACGATTCTACGATCGATGAAAGTTAAGATTGTTTTGTTATACGTTTTCTAAACCCTTAAAAAAAACTATGTCGTTCAAATGAAGTAAATCTGATTCTCCTGCACCTAGTAAGAAAAAGGAAAACAATATCTTTGGAATGTAAGCTTAACATTATCAAGGATTTTGATAGCAGAATGAAAATTTGTGAATTGGCAAAGAAGTTTGAGCTACCGGAAGCCACAATAAGAACAATCATAAAAGATAAAGAAAGAATTCTCGAAGCAGTGAAAAATGCTCAATCCTTGAACTCAAGCATAATTCGTAAACGTCATGGTATTGTTGCTGAGACGGAAACAATACTGAAATTATGGTGTTGATAATCAAGTAAAAGTGAAGAATTTTCCAGTCAATCAGAACACTGTGTGCTATCAAGCTAAGCTGATTTTTGAGAGGTTGAAAGAAGAAGATGGGGAGGCGGGCAAAGATGAAAACTTTATAGCTAGTAACGGTTGGTTCAACTGATTTAAAACTCGCTGTAACTGGCACAGTATCGTGGAGAGTGGAGAGGCGGCAAGTGCCGATAAAGAAGCTGTGTCTTCTTTTCCTGAGACACTCAAGGCTATGATAGAAGAAGGTGACTGTAGCAGTGAAACCGTATTTAACGTGGATGAGACTGGCCTGTTCTGGAACAAGATGCCTAAAAGAACTTATTGCGCGTGAAGAAAAAATCTTTCCAGGCTTTAAGGTTTCCAAAGACCGATTGACAGTGATGGTTGGCGGGAATGCAGCTGGTGATTGCAAGTTAAAACTTCTCTTAATTTATCGCTTCGAAAACCCAAGAGTTTTAAAAGATATATCTAAAATTAGCTTACCAGTGATTTGGAAGTCAAATCATAAAGCTTGGGTGACAGCTTCCGTTTTTGAGGACTGCTTTGGTCACCACTTCATACTCGAAGTCGAACGTTATTGCAAGTCTAAACAGATTCCTTTTAAAGTGATGCTTCTTATTGGCAATGCACCCAGTCACCCTCCTGCCCTAATTAATTTCGATCCACGTGTGAAAGTTGTGTTTTTGCCTCCAAACATAACCAGCTTGTTTCAACCGACGGACCAGGGAGTCATCAAAACATTCAAGGCTTATTACACGAGACATTCATTTGCACGTCTGAATGAAGCTATGCGACAAAATAGTGAGTTATCTGTTAAAGACTTTTGGAAACAATTCAGTGTTTTAGATGCTGTAAGAATCATTGAAGAATCTTGGGAGGAAATTCACAGAAAAACATTGAATGGTGTGTCTGGAAGAAACTTTGTCCATTTTTTTTTTTTTTCAAAAATGAGACGAAAACAATGCCAGAAACTGATCATGTCGCTCATGTGATAGAAGTTGTTAATCTTGCCAGGCAATTAGATTTGGAAGTCAATGGTGATGATGTCAACGAGCTGTTGGATTCACATAGTCAGGAGCTGACAATGAATGAGCTCATAGAGATGCGTGAGCAAAACGTCACTGAAGTATCCAACACTTCAAAGTGGAAGAGAAACTGTTGAAGTTAAATGTAAGAAAAGCACCTGGGGTGGATGGAATCTATCCAGTTATATTAAAGGAGGCGGCAAAGCAACTAAGCAAACCCTTAGCCATAATTATGAGAGCATCCTTGGACTCGGGAGGTTCCCACGGACTGGAGATGTGCAAATGTATCCCCAATTCACAAAGGGGGATCGAAGGGTGACACGAGTAATTACAGACTAGTTAGTTTAACTTCTGTTCCGGGTAAAATAATGGAGTCTCTGGTTAAAGATGCATTGCAGGATCATCTAGACAAGACTGCAGCAATAATTCAGACACAGCATGGGTTTGTTAAGGGAAAGTCTTGGCTGACAAATTTGATAGGATATTATGATGTGGTTACAAAGGAACTGGATGCAAAAAATAATTTTGATATCATATATTTGGATTTCAGGAAAGCTTTTGACACTGTTGGGCATGGAAGACTATTGTACAAATTGGAGCAGAATGGTATTAAGGGTAAGTTGCTACAATGGATAAAAGGATGGTTAAGTGCAAGAAGACAGAGGGTGGTAATCAATGGGTGCTGCTCTTCTTGGACTAATGTTATTAGTGGAGTCCCACAGGGTTCGGTGTTGGGTCCACTGTTTTGTATATTTATCAATTATATTGATGAAGGTATATTAGGCTTAGTGTCGAAGTTTGCGGATGATACAAAGGTTGGCAGGGTTGTTAATGACAGTAATGGCAGTGTTGCTACTGCAACAGGATCTAGATAATTTGGGCAGATGGGCTAAGAAGTGGCAAATGAAGTTTAACCTTGACAAATGCAAAGTACTGCATATGGGTAGAAGTAACCCCAGAGAAACGTACCAACTGTGTGGTACTACACTTAAGGTGGTAGAAAATGAAAAAGACCTGGGAGTAATTGTGCAGGCAGATATGAAGTTTTCTGAGCAATGCAGACAGGCTGCCAGGGCAGGTCATGGGGTTTTGTCAATGATATATAGGAATTTTGCTAGCAGGGAAAAGGAGGTGATTGTCCCTCTGTATAAAGCAATGGTCAGGCCACGCCTTGAGTACTGCGTACAGGTCTGGAGGCCTCGTTTTGGGAAGGATGTAGATTTACTTGAGCGTGTACAGAGAAGGGCAACAAGATTGGTGAGAGGAATGAAGGGATCCTCTTACCAAGAGAGGCTTAAGTTCTGCAAATTGCAGTGGCTGGAGACTAGGCACCTGCGCGGTGATCTGATTGAGGTCTATAAGGCCTTGAATGGGTTGAGCACGCTGAATTCTGATGGGATCCTTCCACTTGTTCAGATTACGAACCTAAGGGGGCATAAATTCAAATTAAGAAAGGACAGATGTAGAATAGATGTTCGGAAAATTGCCTTTAGCCAGTGGGTGGTTAATTGCTGGAACAAACTTCCATCTGTTGTTGTGGAAGTTGATAGGTTGAATAAATTTAAGGAGGAACTGGACAGGCATTTGGAGGGAATGGTGTGTTTTTTTTTTTTTTTTGGCTGATGCTGCATAAGCTCATACATTTGCTTTCTTGCATCACATGCCACTACTACTACTTCAGACCCAGTTCCACCAGAAAAGCACATGACAATTGCAAGTTTGACAGAAGGTCTCAGCTCAATTGAAAAGGGCTTAAAAATTTTAAAAAACATAGACTCCAACGAAGAACGTGTTATAGTTACAAAGCAAGGAATAAAAAAAATTATTAGCTTGCTACGAAGAAATTCTGCGTGAAAAAAAGAAGGCGCTGTGTCAACAGGCGAATATGTTAGACTTTATGAAGCCATAGACGTCGAAATAACTTTTTTTACGTAACTCATTTATTTTTTTAATACATATTTTGTATTAATATGTATAAAGAACTGCAATTTTATTAAATATTTTTCTTCTAAACTAGTGTTTTTGTTAGTCCTTGGTCCCAATTAAACAAAATTTATATGTATTTATATGCCAAGTTGTACCCCGAGTTACGCGAATTCGACTTAAGCGATTTTCGTCGGACCCACCTATCGCGTAACTTCAGGGTATTACTGTATATATAAGCAGAATATATAAGCTATAAGGACCACGTGATCAAGAAATAAATTTGCATATCAATAAAACCATTAATAAATACTGTGACGTCATAAGCAATGATTAATAACCAGATTAATAATAAAGAATGTTGAATTAGAAATGCAATTAATCCCAATGTGAGCAGCTGTATCCACCTTTCAAAGGCAAAGGCCAATAGCGGAGTGGCAACGTGTACCACATGACCTGGCGTAGTAAAGGAAGGCTTTTATTCAGCAGGTCGGAGAAGAAGCAAAGACTGCCACAACAGAAAATATTTTAACGATGGAAAAATAAAAACACAATTCATTATAATACTGCAGCAAAACTATCAGAATTTAACTTCTAAAATAAAATAATGCAGGCCATTCTAGGAACACTAAATTACAACTATAATTGCAGGGAGACAATTAAGATTACAAATCGAAAACCAATAGGCAATAATCAACGGTCAGACCTATATGGCGTAGCCATTGTGAACGTTCGTTTGTAGAGCAAGACAAAGCATAAATTAAAAACGCTCAGAAATCGGCAACGCCTTAGAAGTTTGCCGTAAAAAAGACATGGATAGACTCACCATCACAAATAGAAACCTGTAGATCCAAGGGAAATCCAAAATAATCCATTGTTACAATATTAATAAGCACAATTTGAAGAGACCAAATTTCCTCAACCGACACACGTGGTCCCTCTACTGGCTATTAATATGAGAGGTCCTTGACTAAGAATGCGAAGAACAGTAGCAAGGAATTCTTTGCTTATGTTAACTTTAGGAAGAAAGGAATGAACAACATTGATTGGCCAAGATATGAATGGCATAACTGTTGATGATCCTATTCAGGTTGCCGACTGAATAAATGTTTTTTCTGCATTCATTCACACGTGAAGAAGGGAACACCAGAAGTACACCAAGTTATAACTGGAAGTAAATGATTTTGTTACAAATGAGAAGAGAAGTAAGCAGATCCTCAGCTATAATTTTGAGAGCATTCTTGGATTTAGTTGAGGATCCTATACATTAAATTGCGCAAATGTGTCTCCTATTCACAAAGGGGATCAAAGGGTGATGTGAGCAATTACTGACCTGTAAGCTTGGCTTCTATTCCAGGGAATATAATGGATTCAATGGTTAAAGTAGTATTACAAGATCATCTTAACAGGAATGGAATTATATGGAAATCACAGCATTGGTTTAAGGATGGATCTTGTCCATCCAGTCTGATTTGCTATACGCTGATATACTCATAAAAGCACTCTTTATAATACCATGAAGTAATTCTTCTATTATAGTATCCTATTTTACAGTTTTATGTAGAATAATCACACTAATCAGAAACTTCTGTCATTGATTATTTTACCAACACTAAATACTTTGATTTAATTCTTCAAAATGCTACTAAACTAAGCTTTGTGCCAGTCTCTAGAATAACTACAATATGAGTATTGTTATTTTAGGGACTGTTGCAAACAGTAGTTTAGTAACATTTTGAACAATTAGCTCATATTATTTATAATTAGAGTATTTGTACTATTTGTGTTCAAGTTAATTTACTCTTTGTAATTCCACCTGTGACTCAGAGATTTGGTCCAGTATCACTCAAACAAATGTATGGAAATATATTTATAATTTCTGTCTACCTCGCCCCTCACTTCATGTTATTTACTTGTATTTGTGATTAGCCTGGTTTGTGTGTGCAAAGTGATATTATTTTGAATGACATCCCCCTCCCCTCTTCAGGATGAAAAGGGAAATGGCAGGATTTGTGTGCTGAATCCAATAGTGAATATTTTGCTGCCAATGGAACATTTTTGCAACATTTATATGCATACTAATACAGTGGTGTTTTTTTTTTTTTTTTTGCAGTTTGCTATGTCTGCCAACTCAAAGGGCAAGTTATCTCCAGATTCTCCCTGCTATGTTTGTAGATATATAAGTATGAAGAAGTAGGTGAAGCATACATCACTGGTGACACCAGATTTTGCAGTGCATACAAAACCTATTTTGGAACACCTATGAATGATCAAGACAAGGCATATACCTAGTTGCAGCTAGTCTCATTATGAGACTAGCTGCAACTACCACTTCATTTCTGCTGTGGTGGTAGTTGTAGCTAGTCACAATTATGTGCCTTTTGCTATCCCTGGAATATGGAGAGAGCACAAATTATTGTGACATATTCTGTTTTTGAACCATGGATATATCAGAGTTTAAAAGTCTACAGGTTGAAAAACTAGAGTGTCCCATACCATCCTATAAATTGTACCAGTGCCACAAAATAAAGATTTGCCAGTTCCCACTTAAACCTTCCAGAAAAGTATGTTTGGAATTGAATGATGAATCTAGCAAACAGAATTACTGGTATTACACCTCAGAAGTCTGTTCAAATAAAGTGCCACATTTCACCAATCATCAAGAATTGAATGACCTAGTGAGAAACTTGGGTTTAACTGAATCCTTTGCAGAACTCCTGACATCTTGTTGAAGAGGGGAATCAGTGGATCCCAGGTGAAAGTGTCTTTTTTTGTGTGTGCTTCCACATGCTGAAAAAAGATGACATATCATTTATGAACATTTTTGCACTGTTGCAGAATCCCTGTGCAGTGGTTTTGATTTGATTGGTCTTTATGAAGAAATTGATATTAGCCACAATTCAGAAGAGTGGCATCTTTTGGTAGACAGTTCAAGTAAAAGTTAAAAGCTGTGTTTCATAACAATGGGAATATACATCCATCAGTTCCTGTTGTGCACTCTGTTTGTATTAAAGAAGACTGGAAATGTGAAGCATATTTAGAAAAGATAAAGTATGTGTTAGGCACCTCCGTAGCCATGTGGGAAGGAGCAGCAGTGCGTAGCACACGCTTCTTGATTAGACCGGGGTTCAAGCCCGTCACCACCAAATATGGAGGATGCGGAAAGGTCAGGGAATGACCACCGCATATCCCGGAGCAGTATGGCCTTGATTGCTAATGCTCCTAAAAACCAAACAAACAAACAACAATAAAATATGTCCGGCATAAATGGGATGCCTGTGGCTGCTTCAGTATACTAGGGTACCTTCAGTGTTTGCAAGGTTGTTTTTGTTAGATTCTCTTGCTTTCTCTGCCATTGAGACAGCAAGGCAGTAGATCACCGCTACAGGAGAAAAGAGTGGACTGTCAGAATTCAGTTGCAACCTGGTACGCACACAAAGTATTGTAAATGATCCTTTGGTTCCAAGAAAGTCTTGTTTCCACTATTCCATATGAACATGAGACTGGTTAAACAATATGCGAAAGCATTAAATCCTAAAGGTGACACTTTCAAGCATATGCAGTGTTTCCAAAATTGTCTAATGCAGAAGGATCTTATTTATTTTTCCCCGGGTAATGCAGATATTGGATTCACATAACTAGAAGCAGAACGACTAGTGCTGAGTTTTGGAAACAGTGAGTGAAAATTACAAAAAAAGTAGTAGTTGCAGTTTGATTGAATATTAAGGAAAAATTGGATTCAACATGTCAAGCAAGCTCCATACTTGCCCCTGGATTTTTTCAGACCAAATCTAGGCAGTGTTGGTGAAGAGGATGAGAGAAATTTTACCAGGACATACAATCAATGGAGAAGTGGTACCAAGGAAGATGAGATGATCACAGAAGACAAAGACATTCAGATGTGCTTTTTTTTTTAAGGACTTTTTTTTTTTTATTAACCCCTGGTGGGTTTGTGATTTTTTAATTTATTTATTTTATTTATTTATTTATTTATTAACATGTTTACCTGCAGCAAAGATTAGTAGTCTATTCTGTGCAGAAGTTAAACACTGCCAATAAATCTGATATAGTATTATGGCATATTTACTTATCTTTCATTTCTGGATAAACCATTGATGCCATGTAAAAACTAAACAAGTGAAATTTGGTTTCAATTTTGCAGCAGTTAATTACTGTTTATTCTGCTTGGCCTCCAAATAGATTTATATATTTATTATTAGAACAGAAGTTCTTCAATAAATATGTTATAATATTTAAGAAGTATACAATTTATTGCTTGTTATGTGAATCCTTGTTTATATCTGATGTTATCTTAAAATTAATTAAATGTGAACTTTCTGATTTAAAAAAATTGAGTCAATATTTTTAAAAACTAACTTAATATTTAATCGAAGGTAAATCACTGTGATGCTCATATTGTTCTATATTTCTTGTGTTTGACTACATTAATGTAATGTATGTGCATTAATTCAATTTTTGGATAATATGTGTTTTAAAATTTATTCCAGATTCCTCTGTTTGTTAAGGATACCATCATTTTCAAACTTGAACGGCAAGGATTTAAAAACACACAGCTCATTGAAGGTAATTACTAATATTAATATGCAGGATGTTAGAAAAATTATGTGCAATTATGACAAAGAATGATACCTGGTGAAAGACTATTACAAAAAGAATAAACAACACTTCTTTCAAGCACTGAAGAAAATATTGGTCATATATTCATGACGTTTGGTATAGTATAACTATATACATGTTTATGAAAGAGCAAAGGAACAATGACATACTGAGATAATGTAAGAAAGGGATGAAAGGAAATTTGAAATTTTCATCTCTCTCTCTCTCTCTCTCTCTCTCTCTCTCTCTCTCTCTCTCTCTCTCTCTCTCTCTCTCTCTCTCTCTGCGCACGTGTGATTATATAAATACAGCAAATTTCCACAATTAATGATCCTGTTTTACCACCCTTATGCTTTTAATGCTCTTTTCTTCTGTCCCAATGATCAATCATATGTGAAATGACATAGATTTTTTAAGGTTCCAAAAAGAAGGAATAAACCCATTTGGGTTTATTTGGGTCAACACTCTTGATTTTTGTTTTCGGTAAAGTGATGATAGAGACTAAATTCTAGAAATCATTTGTCTTACAGTTTGTTTACTGTGCAGAAATCATTCCATGTCATGGGTAATGTTTGTTTATTTCATATCTAATTCAAAGCTTTGAAGGTAGAAAGGCTGATATTTCTCCTTTATGGGATTTTTTCCTGTCCCGGGACAAGTACTGGTACCAAGTGCATGGGATGGTCGGTTGTTCCTGGTTAGCATTATTATTGTTATTACTGTTGGTCGAGGGACTCTTACTATCCCACAGGTACTCTGAGAGGCCTGTTGCTACTAGGTTCTTATGGAGGCTTTTTAGCACAATGACAGTGGTTGACACAGTGAACGGG
This sequence comes from Mastigoproctus giganteus, assembly GCF_048544385.1. Classification (NCBI taxonomy): domain Eukaryota; kingdom Metazoa; phylum Arthropoda; class Arachnida; order Uropygi; family Thelyphonidae; genus Mastigoproctus; species Mastigoproctus giganteus. The sequence continues at coordinate 173,637,543 of NC_143580.1, forward strand.
ATAGTTGTTACTTGTTCCATATGCAACGTTTCTTTGGTTGTGTGCTTCCTGATCTTTTCCTCATATGTTTTCTGGAGATTTGTTGGATGATGGGCACTTCACCTGGGTGATGGTCAGTAAAGGTAATGTCTGGTCTGTTATGTTGAGGTATTATGTCACAGTCCCAGTATAATTTGTTAGTGGAGGGGGGGGAGCGTCTCCAGTACTTCCTGAGGTTCATACTTTTGTAGTACAGAGAACTTTCTTTGATCACCTGATTTTTTTTTTTTTTTTTTGCACTAGCTTCTGTTGTATTATCCTGGCAACCCAGTCGTGTCTGTGAGTGTAGTGCACCTGGGTGATCACTCTGCATCCTGCAGTGATGTGCTGAATTGTTTCTGGGGCCAAGTGTCATCACTGGTGTGTAATCTGTTACTCTGGAGTACTTGGCTATGTAGATCCTATTGTTGATTGCTTGATCTTGGGTGGTGATTATGAATTCTTCAGTCTCTGGTAGGCGCCTCCGTAGCTAGGTGGGAAGGAGCAGCTGCAGTGTTCTGCCATGGAGTGCCTTCTTCATCCATCTTTCTGTCTGTTTCTTTTATCTGTGTGTGGTCTCCTTGTTGAGGCTGAGTGTTGTGTGCCATTTGTCTATCTTTCTTGTGGCTTGGTAGATTGGTGCAGTGTTTTCCTGGGAGTAATGCAATGGGTACCTAATCCTCTTCTCTTGTTCAGTGAGGTTAATCCCCTCCCTCCTTCTTTACGCATTATGATTAATTGCTTGATGACTGACTGTATGTGGTGTAGGCAGCTCTTAGTCACCATTATCCTGGTCGATCTCATAATCTCCTCCAGCTCGGTGTTGGTTGAATGTTTGATTCCAGAGAAGTACTGCAAAAACCTTGGGAGGTGCATTATGGCCACAGAAGCCTATGCGCCAACAACTACCAAAAAAAAAAAAAAAAAAAAAAAAAAACGGCTGTTATGCCTAACGTCACTGCTCCACAGGTTGCTGTAAAACTTCACAAGTGCCTTCCGGTTGAGGGTTTCATTGCCTTCCTTCTCCTCTTGTCTGATTTTCATGTAGAGAGCCCTCTCATTTTCATCAAATATCCTATTGTCTGTTTTCCTCTGGGCACTCTTTCTCTAACAGTGAAATCAGAATTTCAATCTGGCTGAGTGCCAGGAATTTCTGATTGAGGATGTCAAGATATTCTTCAATCCTCCTATTATAGGTCTCATGCTTGCCGTGGATGTTCTCTTTCTTGAGGATGGTTTTCACTTTTCTGATCAGCTTGTTACTTGAGTGAAGATAGGCCAACTGACCAACTTACTACAGCAGAAGAAGGCTACAGCAGAAGATAGGCCAACTGACTTGGTCAGTTGGCCTATCTTCTGCTGTAGCCTTCTTTCCTAGGCTGGTGGTTCCCTGTCATTGCATTTTATGTTCTGTCGTTCCTCTTCTGTTCATCCTGGTGGTTGCTACAGTGGCACAGAAAATGGCTGTGGAGGTGGTCTAGTGTAAATTTCATTGTTGTTGAGGTAATCCAGTATTATTTGCTGATTGAGGTGGCCTGTGACCTCCAGCAAGATTCTGTTGGGTTTCTGCATTGGTATGGTGTGGGTCTTTGTGGGGTCCATTCCCTCGATTATTGTTATTATTAATAGCAGTGGTAATGGCATATGATGCAAGAAAGTGAGCTTATAAAGGATCGGCTAAAAAAAAAAAAAAAAAACTCCCATGTCACCTGTCCATCCTCTCCAATAATTTGTTTTTCCTTGAATTTATTCAAACTGCACACTTACATAATGGATAGAAGTTTGTTCCACCAATAAACCATCTTCTGGCTGAAGGCAAACCCCTCTGCACATCTATCCTACAACCATCCTTCCTCAATTTGTATTCCATCAGCATGGAGTTTGCACAGTCCATTCAAAGCTTTAAACACTGCAATCAGATCTCTTTGCAGGTTCCTAGCCTACAGATGCTGCAGTTTGCAGAATTGAAGGCTGTCTTGGAAAGATCATCCTTTCATTCTCTTTACCAATCACATTTCCCAGCTCTCTGCACTCATTAAAGCAGATCAACATCCTTCATAAAATGAGGCTTCCAGACCTCATTTTATGAAGGAAGTGGTCCTCAGTATGCTGCCTAACCATTGCTTATACAATGGGATAATCACTTCCTTATCCCTCTTATCAAAGTTCTTGTATATCATAGACAAAACTCCATGAACTGTCGTGGCAGCCTGTCTGAATTGCTGAGGGAACTTCATATCTGACTTTACAATTAGCCCAGGTCTTTTTCTTTCCACTACCGTGAATTTAGTATGTTAATGTGGAATTGCTGCTATCCACATGCAATACCATTCATTTGTCTATGTTAAACTTCAGTTGCCATTTCTCAGCCCATTTGCCTAATTTTTTTAGATCTTTTTGCAGTAGCTTACCCTGATTATTGTCATTAACCACCTTGCCAGCTTTTGCATTATCTGTAAACTTTAGACATTAAGCCTGATATATCTTCATCAGTATCTTTAATAAATATAGAAAACAATAAAGGGCCAGCACTGAACCCCAGAAGACTCTGCTAATAACATTCTGTAAAGAGCAATGTCCGTTAAAAACATCTGTCTTCATCCGCTCTCTTTATCCAGAGCAGTGCCCCAATTTGTACAGTAGTCTTATATGCAGTGCTATTGAATGCTTTCCTGAAATCCAAATATATGATATCAAAATTATTTTTTGCACCCAGTTCCTTTGCTACTACATCATAATATCCAGATTGGTCAGACAAGATCACCCCCATACAAATATGAGGATGATCTTATCTGATAACGAATTCATGGAAAGCTGGCCTTTGCAGATGACATGATTTTCCTTGTAAAAGGTAAGATGTGAGTGGTTGTAGGGCAAAGATCAAATGATGCCCTCTTGCAGCTTTTTTAGCATTAGCATTAGTAGAGGCATTTGATGCAAGAAAGCAAGCTTATGCAGCATCAGCCAAAAAAACCCACATCCACTTCACCCCTCTGTTCGTTCAAAATACCTGTCCAGCTGAGCCTTAAACTTATTTAGGCTATCAACCTCCACTACAAGAGATGGAAGTCTGTTCCACCAACCATCCACCCGCTGGCTAAAGGCAAATTTCCGAACGTCTATCCTACATCTGTCTTTCCTCAATTTGAATTTATGCCCTCTCAGGTGATTATTCTGAGCTAGAGGAAGAATCCCATCAGCATTGAGCATGCTCAAACCATTCAAGGCTTTATACACCTCTATCAGATCACCTCGCTGGTGCCTAGTCTCCAGACACTGTAATTTGCAAAACTTAAGCCTTTCTTCGTAAGAGTACCCCTTTGTTCCATTCACTAATCTTGTTGCCCTTCTCTGTACTCGTTCCAGCAGCTCTACATCCTTCTTGAAATGAGGCCTCCAGACCTGTATACAGTACTCTAGGTGTGGCCTGACCATTGCCTTATACAAGGGAATAATCACCTCCTTATCCCTGCTGGAAAAATTCCTATATATCATTGACAATACTCCATGAGCTACTCTTGCAGCCCGTCTGCACTGCTCAAAGAACTTCATATCTGCCTGCACAACCACCCCCAAGTCCCTTTCATTCTCTACCACTCTCAGTGTAGTACCACAGAGTTGATACGTTGCTCTGGGGTTGCTGTTTCCCATGTGTAGTACTTTACATTTGTCAATGTTAAACTTCATTTGCCACCTCTCAGCCCATCTGCTCAACCTTTCCAGATCCTGTTGCAGCAGCATAGTGTCAGTAGTGTCCTTGACAACCCTGCCAACCTTTGTATTGTCTGCAAACTTGGACATTAAGCTTGATATACCATCATCAATATCATTTATAAATACAGAAAACAACAATGGACCCAACACTGAGCCCTGAGGGACTCCACTAATAACATTAGTCCACGATGAGCAGTGTCCATTGATTACCACTCTCTGTCTTCTCCCCCTCAACTACCCCTTTATCCATAGCAGCAATTTGCCTCCAATGTCACACTGCTCCAATTTGTGTAGCAGTCTTCCATGTGCAACAGTATCAAAAGCCTTTCTAAGATCCAAGTATATAATATCAAAGCTATTCCCTGCATCCAGTTCTTTTGTGACTGCATCATAGTATCCAATCAAATTGGTCAGGCAAGACTTCCCCTTAACAAAACCATGCTGTGTCCGAGCTACAACTGAAGTCTTGTCTAAATGATCCTGCAGTGCTTCTTTAACCAGTGCCTCCATTAATTTTCCTGGAACAGAAGTTAAGCTCACAGGTCTATAATTACGTGTGTCAGCCTTTGATCCTCCTTTGTGAATTTGGGTCACATTTGCACATTTCCAGTCTATGGGTACCTCCCCTGAGTCCAAGGAAGCTCTCATAATTATGGCTAAGGGTTTGCTTACTTCCTTTGCTGCCTCCTTTAGTATAACTGGATAGATCCCATCCACCCCGGGTGCCTTTCTTGTGTTTATCTTCAACAGTGTCTCCTCCACTTTACTCCCAGTTATTTCAAGATTCTGTAGCTTACTGCTAGAGTTCAATACACCTCTGACATTCTCCTCACTGAATAACTCCTCATGTGTGAATGGCGATGCAAAATATTCGTTTAGTTTGTTAGCTACCTGAGCAGGATCATCAACAGTTGACCCATCAATATCAAGTGGACCAATCTGATTCATCCCCTTCCTTCTAGATTTTACATAAGTAAAGAACTGTTTGCTGTTTTTCTTTGCATCCCTTGCCAAGGATTTCTCGTAATCTGCCTTCGCCTGCCTAACCTCCTTTGTAACTTGGTTGCATATCAACTTGTATCTATCATAGGCTTCTGTGTCATGTGTTAATTTGTAAGTATCCCATGCATTTTTCTTCTCTGCCATATGCCTCATTAGTTCATCTGACATCCATTTTGGCCTAAACCTTGAACAATATTTCTTAGTTGGTATGTAAAGCCTAATAGCTTCCAAGATAAGTTCTTTGAATGCTTCCCATTTTGAATTTGCTGTTGGTAACATCATTAGTTGGTCCCACTGTATAGAATTTAAATACTGTCACAGTCCATCGTAGTCGCCTTTACGGAAGCAATAACCCTTCTCTTTACCCCTAATGGTAGTTTACCTCTTTGAGTAAATCCCACTTCAGCACACTGTGATCACTGCCACCTAGTGGTTCATTTATCTGCAGATTCTTAATGCATGAAGAATCACTGCTGATAATCAAATCAAGAGTATTACTCCCTCTAGTTGCCTCCCGAACATGCTGATGTAGAAAACAGTCATCCAATAAATCCACAAAAGCCCTGCTAGTGCGTGTGTAACCAGCCCCCAAATTCCAGTCAATATCTGGGAAATTAAAATCTCCCATTATAAGACTCTCTGATTTACTGGCCCACTCTATTTCCCTGTACAGTTCGTTATTATACTCATCAGAGTCATTAGGCCTATAGCACACTCCTACTCTCAATTTTGATCTCCCAATGCTTATGTCGCACCAAACTGAGTCAACACTGCACTGTCCAGCGATGTCGACTGGCTTCACTTCCTTGGTTTTTATGTGTTTCTTAACTAATAGCATAACCCCTCCCCCCTTCCTATCCTGTCTATCCTTTCTGTAGACTTTGTACTCCCCAAATTGCAGTTCTGCATCCCTTATATCTGTGTGACACCACGTCTCTGATATCCCAACAATGTCTGCCTTTGATGTTTTGAGCAATACCTCAAATTCATCAAATTTATTTACTAAACTCCTAGCATTGGTGTACACACAAGTATACCTGCACCTGTTTCTATTCTTAGCTACCGTAACACAACCCATGTGTTTACTTGTACCGCAATGGCTCCCAGCAGTCTCTGAAATACCATGCATCTTGTTTTTCAGGCTTCTGCTCATTCTAATAGAAGCAGTGCAAGAATCTCTTTCACCTCTGCCAGTGGCTACTGTCAATCTATTGGTCTATGTCTCCCCCCAAGCTAGCAGTTTTCCGACCCACCTAACACTGCCTCAATAGCATCAACAAATATTCTTGCACCCTTTCTATTTAAGTGTATCCCATCCCTGTAGAAGCAATCTCTCCTGTTAACAAGTACAGTCCAGGCTGAAAAAATTCTACCCCTTGAGCCTTGCACAATCTTTCCAGGGCCGAATTGATCTACAAGGCTCTCATCATATACTCCCTCCTATCGTGTCTGGGCAGAATTGCAGACACTTTCAAATTCAACCCTAATTCTCGGCTTTTGTTCAGCAGTGACCTGTACTTTTTAAGTAATTCTGCCGGTCTCCTACTCTTAATATTATTAGTGCCAATGTGTACAACTATATCACCTTTTGTGCCCTTAAAAGATGATATTCGCTCTTCAACGTCATCAATCTTTGCCCCTGGCAGACATACCCTGGTCCTGTTCCACCTATCACTGTAACTGGCCGAAAAATGTAACTGCAGAAAGAATACAAATTTAATAATAACTTACATTACTTTATATATGTAACAAACATTTACTAACAACACAAATGCTATCACTGCATTCTCCCCTGGCCTGCAAAAACTTGCAGCTAGCCCTACACCACCACTGTAGAATAACAATAAGTTGAGGTGTCTAGGGAGTGCAGTGCAGAAAGCAAGAGTCAAACAAATGAATTGAAAGCCAGAAGAATGAATGAGAGTGCAAGTGTGTGAGAAAAAGAACACAAACCATAAATGCTACAATGCTACAGTTAAGTACACACTAACCCTAGTTTTAATTAGTATTTAAATTTACATTACACATCATTGTATCCTCTCTGGTGTGTGTGAGAGAAATATGAATGAGTGAAAAAAAAAAAAAAATATATATATATATATATATATATATATAACCTAACGGGGGAAAAAATTAGAATGCAAGTAGAGTGAGAATGCAGATTATGAATGAAGTAAATGTCTCTACCCCACCCTTTCACCTGGTGGGTTCCCCACTGCCAACTAACGTATCCCACCCTCAGAGCAGGATGGCCAGTTTGACCTACCTACCAGATTCAACACTACACGGACCTGACAACCATCACCGACGATCACATACTGCGGCTTTGCTGCCAACACACCATTTGGTGATCTAAACTGGGTACTATAATGCAGTTCCCTTGAAAATCCTATCCCCAGGCAGGGGAGGGAGGAGACCAGTCTTTCTTCTCTGCCTCCCCATACTTCGCCTATTGTGGCTCATCTCTACTGACCTCTTTAGGAATGCCTACTCTATCGTCCCCATCTTTCTACCTCTTTTTCCCCAGTCTTGTCTCTTCCCACTCTAATTAAACTGACCGAGTACACTCCCTAACAATGCTGCCAAATTCTAATCAACATCTAAATTCTACCGCTTTCTTGTACATCTCTTTCAGCCAAATTGTAGTGTTACCCCTCCCCCATTTTTATATATATACATGGAGTGTCTCAAAAATATTGGTACAAACGTTTAGGGGAGGTAGGTAACATCTAAAGGAATGTGAATCGCATAGGAACCCGTAACCGGAAACATCACCATAAGTCGGTAGACGACGTGATAGTCGCAGCATGAAGAGCATGCATCGATATACGAACTGTGAGCTTGCAGAGATGCACCTAGTGTATGGATTAGCAGACTGCAGTGGACGAGCTGCTCAACGAATTTATGGAGAACGCTTCCCAGTCAAACATGTACCAGACCACCGTTTGTTTGCACATGTGCATCAAAATTTGTGCGATTATGGGTCATTTAGGGGTAACAGGAGTAGTGCGGGCAGACCACGTTCGACGCGAACTCCTGCCATGCAAGAAAGTGTGTTGAATGCCATCCAGAATAATCCTACTACCAGCACACGTGCCATTGCCTCTGCCTTAGGAGTGTCTCGTTGTGTACAGCGTGTGTGTACAGTGAGCGGAGATGGGAGAAATCCCAGGTGCCGTCTGACACGAACATACCTTGTGTACAGAGTGTCTGGCACGACGGTTCCTTACACCTCTTTCATCTCCAAAGGGTTCAGCTACTGCTCCCCTAAGATCATCCTGCACGTGTGGCTTTTGCACAGTGGTTTCTCCAAGAAAGTGTTCAAGACTTGAATTTTCCAGCCTATGTTTTGTTCACGGATGAGGCTTATTTCACTCGGGAAGGCTTATTCAATCAGCACAATGTTCATGTGTGGGCTCTCGACAACCTACACGGTGTGCGTCCCCATGCGGCACAACATTGCTTCGCAATAAATGTGTGGGCAGGTATTGTCGGTGACTGCTTAGTCGGCCCGTACCTGTTACCATCCCGCATGAACTCCACTAAATATCGGATCTTTCTTGAACAACTTCTACCAGGGTTCTCCTCCACTTTTCTCTTAGTTATCCCATAATCACTTAGCTCCCTGTTCGATATTGATGATGTTCTTGCATTCTCCTCCCTAAATAACTCCTCTTACAAGAATGTAGACACAAGACATCTATTCAGTTTGTCAGCAACCTCAGCAGGATCATCTACAGTTAAACCATTGACATCAGGTGGACCAATGTGGTTCAATCCCATCCTAAGTCTTTGCTAGATATAAACTAGTTTGTGTTCAAGTCACAAACTAGTTTATATCTACCATAGTCTTCTATATAACCTCATTTCTATTGAGACAGTGTAAAAAGAACAAACTTTTCTGAGAGGGAATGGTATGTTTAAATTTCTAATTTTCTCCTCTTTTGACTATTTCATAATGTATTCAACCACTTTGATTAAGGGGTGAGCACTGATATTAATGAAGCTTTAGCCATTCAGTTAATTCATTTATTTCAAGGGTTAATTGCATCTGCCTTAATAGTTACCAAATTTCTTTAGAGCAATTTCTGTGTTATCACAAGTTTTTGACGTAAGTTTTCCTAGCGCCTTAAGATGTAGTATAGTGTATATATAAAAAAGTTATCTTTTAATATATTCAATAAATTTAATATTTAAGGATTTTTTTTGCATTTGTGAAAGCTTGAAACGTACTTATTAAAAACATTGTAGAAATCATTTCAGGAAATGAAATAAGTGATATTGCTACGATATAATTACAATGCAGAGAAAACAACCATTATATCACTGTTTGTGATGACCACGAGATACTGAACTTAAGAATATTAAGTGCTTGGGCATGGAAGCACTTAGTAGTAGTCTGTCCTTGATATTTGATGACCTTGAGGTTGTCACAGACATTCTCTCAGATATACCAGACAAGCTGTACTTGCTACCTGGGAGTCTAAAACGCTGATGGAACTGATATTCGGATGACACTCAAGTCAAGTGGACCCAATTTCGGCAAAGTCTGGACAGTCTATGACAGCCAAATCCTCTGCTTGCACCTTCACTGTGATGGGACTGTTAGTAATCCTGGATATAACCTCCATTTACAAGTACATAATGGGTGACCACCAGGTGTGAACCAACGTAAGCAGGGGCCAAGGTGTGGTGCCCACACCACATGGAGGAACGCCGCCCCTCTATATTATCAGGCAGTACTAGGTGGTAGATGACTCTCATCAACCGGTACAATACCACCACTTTGCTTATTGGAGGCTTGAAGTGGTGGAACCCATGTTTAGTCTGTAGAGCTAAGTTCCGGTCATCCCTTTCATATCTCTTCCATCATGCAGTATGATTGATGACTTTTGAGGTTATGATGAACACCGTGGCGAGATCCAATATTCCTTGCATTTCGAGGGTACAGCTCTAAAATGGTGTTTGCAGGCCGGCTGGCCGCTAGTTAGTACACCGGACCGAACCTATTGGTAACTCTAGGAGGCTTCCGGATAAGCTAGAGTATAATCTTGCTACCTCTACTCTGCCAGATAGTGACTGGAGGGAGTCCAAGTAGTGTGTATGCAGGAAGCATTGTCGAAGCCACGTTATGTCAAGGATCTGGGTATATTCTTACCATGTGTACACCATATCCAAAAATTTCATTACTTCATACAGCATGTCCCACCCATTTTTTCTTACTATTGAATACACCATGACTTAATTAATTGTGAAACTAATAGAGCAAGCTTATCTGCAAAAAGATCTAAACCTCCCAAGGACTTCCTAATTCATTTCACAAATATACGTGGTCTCAATTCTAATTTCAGCGATGTCCATTTCCACTTGCAGTCTGCCAAACCCCATGTACCTTTTCTGACAGAATCTCAGTTATCAGTTGATTCAACTACTGCTCATCTCGGATGCCCCAATTATTCGCTGTATGATTCCGCTGTATGGGTGAGCATCTCAAATCATTGGCATATGATATACCATGTTGCCCATGGTTAATGGGATAACTGCAGCTTTGATAACAGACCACAGAGGACTCTGCCTTGTGGGACCCCTACATTGATCATTCTGGTTATTGCCCCTAGTTGCAAAACATGAGGACAACAGTTCTCTCATAAAGGGTTCTCTCAACAGTTCTCTCATTCAAAACCACAGATTATCATGCACAGGTTGGTTTGGTTTTTTTTTTTTTTTTTTTTTTTTTAGGAGCATTAGCAACTAAGGCCATATTGCTCCGGGATATGCGGTGGTCATTCCCTGACCTTTCCGCATCCTCCGTATTTGGTGATGACGGGCTCGAACATCGGTCTAATCAAGAAGCGTGTGCTACGCACTGCTGCTCCTTCCCACCTGGCTACGGAGGCACCTATCATGCACAGAGAGGCAATGTTCATTTCAGCTTTCTCTTCAAATGCTTTGAGAATGGAAGTTGTTGGTACAAGGCTTGTTGCTGTTGATCTTCATTTGATGGAACAGTGTATTTGTGATGGCTAATATTGGAGAATCTGTTTGGTCAGACAAGGAAGACATATCCTCTCAAGAATTGTTAGAAGACTTGAGGTGGTGGAGCTTGGTCTGAACATGCTAGGGTAGATGGCAGTTTTGCATTTGGGAAGAGGCCTGATTAAATAACCACACAAGCTCCTTTGCAACTGAACCCCCTCAGGTCAATCTTGTTGAAGATTGACCTGAGGAGTTCAATTAAGAAGGAGGTAAGGCATTTTAACAGAAACTGTGGTATTCCATTGGTGCCAGTGACTGTGGAGAATTCCAGATTGTTAATTGAATTCATCAGCTGTTGTTTGGTGATGCAATAGGCAAAATAGTACCTGCAAGGCCATCAAACAGGAATTTGCTGCCTGGGAGGCAAAAATCTTGACATCATGCATTGGGATCAAAGCCAATATTTTCAATTCCAAGTTTGTTGATATAGACTATGTTGCCCTTGTGCTTTTACAGCAGCAGACGGCCTTGAGTGACTAAAGCGATTCTTCAGTGATTTGAAAGCGATTTTTCTTTAAAGAGCGATTGATTGTAGTTGAACGTTATTTTCTAATTTCCAAAGTTATATAATTTTGCTCTTCTAAAGTAAAGAAGTCAGCTTACTCAACAGAAAGGAAAGCCACCTTTCTTCTTGTATATAAGACTAATCTACTAACGCACTAACACTAACAACCTTATCGCTTGGTCACTGGTGGCACCGCTCCTACCTCCACATGGCACAGCTGGAAGCCTGGGAGGAGAAATCCACTCCCGGGACTAAAAGGAGCAACTATGGACAACACAAAACAGTCCTACTATGGATCTCTTGATCCAGATTCAAGTAGACATGACGACCATGATAATTTGAATAAATCCCATGCTAAGAGACAAAAAAAAGAAGGGACAGATTTTTCTACTCCTCTCTTAATATTGCATTCCTCCACGGACCAACCATTGAGTAAGCTCTCCCCATTTTTGATTCAGAAATGTCTCGAAAATGTGGCTGGGCCTCCAAAAATGGTTCGGCTACTAAGATCTGGAGACCTATTAGTGGAGATGAGTGAACACAGACATGCTGAAAGACTCTTGAAAATATCTACCTTTGGTGGAATTCCCACAAAGGTTACCCCACATGCCACCTTGAACTCCTCTAAAGGGATAATATCTGAATGGGATCTTCTAAATGTATCAGAGGATGAACTTGTCTCCGAATTAAGTAACCAAAATGTAGTCCAGGCAAAAAGAATTGTCATCAAAAAAAATGGAGAGCCTGTTCCTACACGAACAGTTATATTGACATTTAAGTCACCAAATCTCCCCACAACTATAAAAGCTGGATATCTCAGATGCCATGTTCGACTGTACATTCCCAACCCAGTTCGTGCTTTAAGTGCCAAAAATTCGGTCATTCGCAAACTGTGTGCAGAGGTATAGTCACTTGTGCTTCTTGTGGTTCAAAAGAACACACACATATGGACTGTAATAATGAAACCCAAAACTGTCCTAACTTCCAGGGAAATCATTCTGCCTTCTCTAAGGACTGTATCCAATGGAAAAGAGAGAAGAACATTCAGAGATATAAAATAGAGAATAAAGTGTCATATCAAGAGGCAAAGAAACACTTTGCAATCCCTACTAAATCATCTACATGCGCCTCAGTTACTCAACAGCTACGCACAATATCAACTCAGACTGACTGCTCAGTCCCTCCAAATATCTCTATATCTGGTTGGGCGAAATCATTACTTACTTCATTAAAAGAACAATCTCCCTCCAAATATGCAACCCAAGAGTAAATACTCCGGTAACAATACCTCCAGATAAGAATTCCAATCAGCAATCGAAAGTACAAACTAAGAGCTCTGAAAGAACTGATACGCACACATTCAGGTCTGATACCATGGACACCGATGAAAAAGGGGATGAAGATGACACATTTCTTGAAATTCATCCAGAAGGTGACATTGACACAAGCAGACCAGTCTTCTCAAAGAAGGATAAAGGAAAAATTGACAGGCGTAAGCAAACTACCTCACGGAAGTTAGCAGCCACTAGCTAAAACCAAACAATGGATACAATTATTCAATGGAATTGTTGTGGGCTCCATGCTAACTTTGACGATTTTTACGATCTCCTATCTGAATACAAGCCTGTTGCAGTATGCATTCAAGAAACTAATCTCACAAATGCAATATCGGTGTAAATTAAGCATTACAATATGTATAGAAAAGATAGAAACTCATCTAATTTAGCTCATGGAGGAGTAGCACTCATAGTGAACTCTTCGGTGCCCTCTAGTCCTATCCCCCTGCAAACATCTTTAGAGGCTATTGCTGTCCGTGTCACCTTCGGAATCACAATAACATTAGTTTCATTGTATCTATCACCAAATCATACATACACCTTTGCTGATTTAGATAATTTAGTAATGCAAATAACCTGCTCCCTTTTGTATTATGGGTGACTGGAATGGCCATCACCCGCTATGGGGTTCTCAACATCTTGATAATTGAAAAAATTTTAGATAAACATAACCTGACAATTTTAAACACTGGTGCTCACACATACGTGCATTTACCATCTGGCTCAACCTCTGCTATTGATCTTTCAATATGCTCTCCAGTGATATTTCCTCTCATAGACTGGACCGTTACTAATAACCCTCGCAGGAGCGATCACTTTCCTATCATCTGAACTTTCTGTATAAGTTCTACCCCTCAGAGTAACATTAAGACAACCTGGACATTTGCTAAGGCTAACTGGATTAAATACCAAGAAATAGCTCGCTTAGATACTGTCTTCATAGCAACCCACACAATTGACTCTGCAGTAAGCTACATTACAGATACAATAATGAAAGCATCCGAGATTGCTATACCAAAATCATCATCCAAAATCCGGCTTCATCCAAAAATGTGGTGGAACAAAGCATGCAACAGTGCTAAGAAAGAAAGGAACAAATATTGGAATATTTTTCGAAAACATCCAATCACAGCTAACCTCCTACAGTTTAAGAGAGTCAGAGCTAAAGCTCGTCATATAAGACGGGAGAATAAAAAAGAAGCATGAGCACATTATGCCTCCACCATAAACAGATCCACGGATACTTCTACAATATGGAAAAAAATCAAAAGAATTAATGGTAAATACTTGCAGACAACTTCTCCTATTCTACTTGTAAAAGGGAAAGAAATCTCTGAACCTACAGAAATTGCCAATGCCTTAGATATTACGTTTGAAACGCTTTCAGCTGTTGCCACATATGAACCTGCATTTCAATTGCTAAAATCCCAGACAGAAAAATACAAACTAAATATTAATACTGTCATCATTCTTATAATCTGCCTCTGACCATGAATGAATTGCGTAATGCACTTGCACGAGTGAAAAACAGTGCTCCAGATCCCGACGGGATTTATTACACCATGATCTGTCATCTAAGTGAGGAATCATTAACTGTACTCTTACAACTGTATAACAGAATTTTCTTAGAGGAGTGTTACCCCTCTAGCTGGTGCCATTCTTATGTGCTAGTCTTCCCGAAACCAGGGAAAGACCACACAGATCCCAAAAATTACCGTCCTATTTCTCTAACCAGTTGTCTGGGAAAAATAATTAACACCAGATTGACATGGTTATTAGAGACTAAAAACATTTTAAGCCCAAGTCAGTATGGTTTCCGGAGAAAAAGATGTACAGTCGGTCCTCGTATAACACGTGTTTGCATTACACGAATTCGATCATACACGATTTATAAATAGGGGAACGTTATCTTATATAACACGAACCGAATTCGCTTATACACGATTCGCCTTTGTGTTTACAAGAAATGGCAGTCGAATGCGGAATCACCCCAACTGAACGCAACACGATAGGAACGAAGAAGATTCTGAAAATGTATTTATGTGTTTTATATCAGTGAAGGGGAAACACATTTCACCATAATAACGTAAAAACCAACACAATTCCAGCTATCGGTATAATCGCAAATGCAATTAGATGGAGTTTACTACCAGTTTATAACAGATTCCACTAGCAGAAACGCAACTGGAAATTGTTTTTATTGTTTTATGGTAGTAACCCCTAGAAATGTGCTTTAGTAAAATGTGAGGTGTTAATAGTGTATCTCGGCCTTTACGGTGTTGTTTATTCAGTTGCTACACGGGCGCAACTTTGTTTCCGTGTATCAAGTGTGCCTCCTCGTTTGTAATTGTGCTTTATTCCCTAAAAATTAGTAAAATACTTAAAAGGTGTGAAAAGGAAGCGTTCTGGCTAAGACACTGCAGATTTAGAGAGAAAAAAAAAAGAAGCAATATCGATAAACAGTGGTGGACTGGGTCAAAAATTCTTACCCGGGAAAATTTGTAGTGGCCTCATACTACGGTTTATGGCCAAAATCACACCGCTCTACGGCCCACCATGGTTTCCCCCGTAAGACTTATGACCAGTCCGCTTCTGTCGTTAGAGAAAAAATATGAAATTGTGAAACGCTTTGAGCGAAATGAAAGACCATGTGATACCATGCACGTGCTACAGACCTAAATGAGGCAACGCGGAGAATTACAAAAAATGCAGAGAAAATAAAAACAACTTTCATAGCGGGAACAACTCAAAGTGTAATTAAAATCCATTAGATTAAGACACAAAGAATTGGAAGAGATGGAACAGCTGTCATCTGTTTGGATAGAAAATCAAACAAAAAGCAAGTTTGCTTAAGATAGAAGCAAAAGCATTAGCAATATTTTATTAGGACTTACGTATTATAATTTATACTTACGTATTATAAAATACGTAAGTATTTTATTACGACTATTTTATTTAATATAATAAATTTTTTACGAATAAAATACGTATTTTATCCGTAAAAAATACTTTTTTAGTATTAAAAAATACTAAAAATACTTTATTATAATATAATATTATTTTTATTACGTATTTTAATCGTTATAAAATACTTACGTATTTTATAACGATTAAAATTACCCGATTATTTATTGTGTTTGGTAATGTTTATGGTTCCAAATGTGTGTTGAATCTTGGGTGGTCGGCACCTAACCCTACTTTTCCCATAGGGGCTGTTGTTTATATTGCACGATTTTGCATTGCACGAGAGTTTCTAGGAACGCAACTATCGTGCTATACGAGGACAGACTGTCCGTTTGATCTCATTATCAAGGCTGAAACAAATATCCGGAATGCGTTCTTGAGAAATGAACACCTAGTTATGGTATGTGTTGACATCGAAAAGGTCTTTGATACAACTTGGCGATATGGGATTCTTCAGGACATGCATAAATTTGGACTTCGGGGTCATCTCCCAAAATTTATTAAGAACTTTCTAGGCAATAGATCCTTTCAAGTCCGATTCCACTCTTCATTATCTCAAGCATATGTACAAGAAGAGGGAGTTCCCCAAGGATCAGTGTTGAGCACCACACTCTTTGCCATTAGGATTGATTCTATTACCAAGTGCATACCTAACACAGTTGACGCATACTTGTACGCTGACGATCTTGCCACATCATGTCATTCTCAAAATATGAGACTTATTCAAAGACAACTACAAGGTACCATTAACAAAATAGTCTCTTGGGCCAAAAATAATGGATATTGGCTTTCTAAACCAAAAACGACTGCTGTGCATTTCTGTCACAAACGTTCTTTACATCTGGATCCAGACCTTCTGTTGGATTCTCATTGTATTACTTTCCAACCTAGTATTAGATTTCTTGGTGTAATATTTGATAAAAAATTAAACTTCCTGGAACATATAAAACATTCGTACAAGTTGTCTTAGAAAACTAAATCTTCTCAGAGTAATTTCTTCTATGTCATGGGGTGCAGATCGTTATGTGCTGTTACACCTATACCGCTCACTGATCAGATCCCAGTTAGACTATGGCTCTCCTGCATATGACTCAGCCAGGCCAAGTGTATTGAAATGGCTTGACCCTGTACATCACAATGCATTAAGAGTTGCACTGGGGGCTTTTCGCACATCACCAATCTTAAGCCTGTATACCGAAGCCTATGAACCACTGTTACACCTTAGGCGGGAAACTCTACTACTAAATTATGCAGCCAAAATCAGCAGTCTCCCACATCATCCTATGTGGCAATGCCTCTTCACGCCAAAATGGAGAGAAATCTATCAAACTAAATGGCGTTACAACAAACCATCTGGCATTAGGCTTGGAGCTTTGATCACAAACTGGGGCCTGAAGTTTTCTAACACTCTCCAGGATACTAGCATGGAAACTCAGCCATGGCTTTCCATGGCTCCAGTACATATTGATAGACATTTTCAGCAGTGGGGAAAGAATAACTTCTCCGATATCAACATTAGACAAATACATATGGCTCACTCTACCGAGTTTAGCAGCTTCATTCAGCTATACACAGATGGATCCAAAACTGGTAATAAAGTTGGCACAGCTGTAGTACTACCAAATGCCACCATCTCCAGACAGCTCCCACCAGAATGCAGTACTTATACCTCAGAGTTATATGGTATTCTATTAGCCCTAGAGAATATAAAAGAAGCCTCGTATGCTAAATCCATCATTTATACGGACTCGTTGAGTGCTGTTAATTCTCTACAGTGTAAATCCTTCCCTAGTCATCCTCTGATACAGAAAATTTTAGCATAGTTATTAGCACTTCATGGACGTGGACAGTTCGTAATATTTTGCTGGATCCCTGGACACGTTGGAATCGTAGGAAACGAGCAGGCAGATTTAGCTGCTAAAATTGTTACAAATGAGATACCATCAAATTTCAAGACTCCTTATAGTGATCATAAGTCCTTTATCAAACAGACATATAAAGAAGTGTGGACACGCTTGTGGAAAGATCAGAAAAATAATAAACTTTTTGAAATCAAGAGAGAACCTAAACTGTGGCAATCCAGCCTGAGACAACACAGAAAGGAAGAAACTATTTTAGCCAGATTACGCATTGGTCATACTTTCCTCACTCATAGCTATCTACTAACAAACAGTGACCCTCCACAATGCAGTAATTGTTTATGCCCACTAACAATAAAGCATATCATCATAGAATGCCCGCAAAATCAAAAAGAACAGAAAACAGCTTTTTCCTCTAATTTTCATAATTACAATCATTTAACACTGCAGTGTGTCCTAGGAGATCGAGAGAACATAGATGACATTTTTCTTTTTCTAAAATTTATTAATAAATATCACCTTATCTGAAATGCTATCTCCTGTAAGAAAAACGAAGGAAATATCAGACAGTAATTAGTGCATTATAGCCTAAGTTGCTGATGCACCAATAAATCTTAACAAACAACAACAGCAGCAGACGTTAGTCTGGTAAATGACACTGTCCCCAAGAAGGTGATCCAGTAATGAATGACATTGATTCTTTGCATATCCTATGGCAGGAAATTTTGCAAAGAAAACTTTTTTGAGGTCAGCATTCCACCAGCTTTCAGAGTGGGATGAGATTTTTAATGTGTGACAGCAACATAGTTTCTAATAGATCTTATCAAATGTTTCACATCCCAGAGAACTGAAGAGGCAGCTTCAAAACAATGGGATGCATCCAGAATTTAAGAGAACACATCATCATCTTTTCAATCAGGCTGTATTTGGGAACGCTAGGAGTTGGAATGCTAAAGTGGAAGGAAATGGGTTCGTGATGAGACTGAAAAAGCAACCCTAGGTAGTTAAGTTCATGCCTTCAAGTGTGGAAAAACAGAAATCAAGATTTTAGCCTCGGGATTCGGCTATAATTAACTAGTGACATGCCAAGGACTAGCAGCAAGTAGAAAGCTGAAAACTTAATTTGCCATATTACAAGGGAAACAGACAGGAATTTTCAGCTGTTTTGTCAAAACTGGTGTGTGCACAACAGAAAGCAACAGTAGCCTCTCTAGTAGTTTATTCAAGGTTTTTTTTTTGTTTTTTTTTTACGTAAACCCCAAACACGAGAGGTATTAGAACCTATAGTACTTAGTACCATGCTTGGGTTGGAGGTTGAAAAGACGAAAGAAGATATTTGTTGACATTGGACTTGAACTTCTGTAGACTCTAATTTTCAGGAAATACATATGAAAGAAGGTTGTTCCAGAAAACGGCAGCTGAATGAATAAACAAGGAAGATGAAAAGTTGCTTCTGTAAGTTTAAAGTTGGACAGTAAATGGATGTTGGCTGGTGACGGCACGTATTCGGACTGTTTTGAAAGAAAGAGCGGGAATTATAGAAGCCAATTCAGAAGAACAGTGCCCATGGAAGTATCTGTAGAAGAGGCATGCAGCAGAAACAGTACGTCTATGAGACAGCAAGTGGAGAGACTCTGTTAGAGAAGAATCTTAAATTAACCTAACTGTCCTCTTCTGAATGGAATCAAGAAGCCTGAGAGAGGTTTTGGGGGCACCATCCCAGATGTGGGAATAATATTCCATGGCAGGGCGGATTTGCGATTTATACAGAGAGCAGCTGTTTGGAAGAAAAGTAACGCCGAGAGCGAAAGAGAAAACCAAGTTTTTTAGATGCAGAGGAAGCAATATTTGTAATGTGCTTGTGCCAAGAGAGATTAGAAGTCAGGGTAATCCCCAAAAGAGATATATCATTTTGCCTAGAAATCGGAGTGTCACTGAAGATAAGCATAGGAGCAGAAGAATCCTTTTTGCGAGATATAAGACAAGACTGAGTTTTAGAAGGGTTGAAATCAACTAAACTGTCTTTTCCCCACTGGAGAATTACCTGAAGATTGGCATTTAAGGAATTGGTAGCAGATTTTGGAGAAGTTGAAGCTGTTTGAGCAAGGTAAGGTTTCTCAAAATGGAAAGTAGAATCCAATGTGCTAGCATCGGCAAAACTATGGATAGGATTTTCAGTCAATGGAAGAAGGTCATTAATATACAAGAGGAAAAGAGTGGGAGAAAGAACTGAACCTTGGGGGACACTGGCATTAGCGGAGAAGTTAGAAGACAGAGAGCCATTGACCATCACCCTCAGTGAGCGATCAGAGAGAAAACTGGATAATCAATTACTAAAAACAGTTGGCAGACCATAAGATGGAAGCTTGTTTAGAAGACCTTTATGCCAAACACAACTGAAAGCCTTTGAGATGTCAAGAGCAACTACTCGTGTTTCACCAAACCTTTCCATTGAATTAGTCCATAAATGGGCAACATAAGCCAGAATATCACCAGTGGATCGACACTGATGGAATCGATACTGACAATCGTTGATCAGACGGAAGGTTTCTAGGTAGTTTAAGAGTTGGTGGTTAACTAATTTCTCCATTACTTTAGAAAGAATAGAAGTAATTGCAACCGATTGATAACTGGATGGGAATAAGAAAGTGAAAAAAGCAGCAAAGAATAGGAGTAAGTTCAGGAGCACAGGTTTTGAGAACAAGTGGAGAAATACCATTGGGACCTGGAGATTTCTTAGCAACAAGATTTACCAAAATCCTTTTGACGAAACACCACAGGAGGCATTGAATGGAGTGTGTAGGGAATGGTGGCAGGTGTTTTACCAAGATCATTAATACACGAGTTGGAAGAAAAATGGGTTGGTAGCAGGTCAGCTTTATCCTTGGCTGAAGTGACAACAGAACCATCTGGTTTTAACAGAGGTGAGAGCAGAGATGGGCAAAAGTTGCGGCCAATAACTTTGGCAAGAGACAAGAATGCTTGGCTACCATTAGGGCAAGAAGCAAGTTTTCTACTCTTAGCCTGTTCAAACTCTAGTTTGGACTGATTGATAACTGCTTTACAATTGTTGCTAACTTTGGTGTAGGCAGAAAATGAAACTGAAGAATTAGAAACAAGCCAATTATGATATGCAACATTCTTCTCTTGAACAGTCTTAGCACATTTATTGGAAAACCAAGGTTTGAATAAAGGACGAGATTTTAAAGTGGAGTGTAGGATAAAAGATTCCATTCCTACAAGAATAATTTCACAGACACGATCTGAGCAAACGTTGACATCAGAAGTTTTAAAACAGTAATCCGACCAAGGAAAACAAGAAAAGAAATCTCGCAGGTCATCCCATTTTGCATTCTTGTAATGCCAAACAACATATAATAGCAATGAGATAAAGGCTCCATTGGAGAAGAGACAATCACAAAGTTGTGATCTGAAGTGCCTAAAGGACCTCTCACTTCGACCGAGTACTTAGAAGTGTTGTTTGTGAGAAAAAGATCAAGCGTATTGGCTGTATGATTAGGATTGTCCGGTATTCTTGTAGGTAAATGAACAATCTGTGCTAGGTCATTAGTAATTGCAAAAGCCTCAGTATCTCGACCTGCTGGGTCTGTGTGACTAGAAAATGGAAGCCAGCTGGAGTTGTGAACATTAAAATCACCAAACAAAATTACCTCACTGTTAGGAAAGTTGGACTGGAGAAAGTCAAGTTGCAAAGAGAGGAAGTCAAAGAGTTCCAAGTGATTAGTGGATTTGGGAGAATGGTAGAGACAACAGATGAATTTGACACAATGAGGTAGAGAGAGATTTTAAGCCAGAGGAGATTCCAAATTTCCAAGTCTCTGACGGGATTATCAGAACGGACATATGCACAAGTACCACCTTTTAGGCGAAAGGAATCATACAGCGAATAATTTGGGTATCTGAGAGGAGCAGTACTTGAATCAACCGATAACTGAGATTCTGTCAGAAAAAGGACATGTGGTTTGGCAGACTGCAAGTGGAAATGGACATTGTTGAGATTAGAATTGAGACCACGTATATTTGTGAAATTAATTAGTAAGTGCATGGGAGGTTTAGATCTTTTCGCAGATAAGCTTGCTCTATTAGTTTGACAATTCATGGTGTATTCAATGGTAAGAAAAAGTGGGTGGGACATGCTGTATGAAGTAATGAAATTTTTGGATAGGGTGTACACGTGGTAAGAATATACCCAGATCCTAGACATAACGTGGCCTCGACAATGCTCCCCGCATACACACTACTCGGACTCCCTGCAGTCACTATCTGGCAGAGTAGAGGTAGAAAGATTATACACTAGCTGATCCGGAAGTCTCCTAGAGAGTTACCAATAAGTTCGGTCCGGTGTACTAACTAGCGGCCGGCCTGCGAACACTGTTTTAGAGCTGTACCCTCGAAATGCAAGGAATATTGGATCTCGCCATGACGTTCATCATAACCTCACGTCATCAATCATACTGCATGATGGAAGAGATTGGGGAGGGTTGACCGGAACTTAGCTCTAGAGACTAAACATGGGTTCAACCACTTCAAGCCCCCAATAAGCAAAGTGGTCGTATTTCACTGGTTGATGAGAGTCAGCTACCACCTAGTACTGCCTGGTAACATAGTGTCGGCGTTCCTCCATGTGGTGTGGGTGCCACACCTCAACCCCTGCTTACGTTGGTTCACACCTGGGTGGTCACCCACCATGTACTTGTGCATGGAGGTTATACCCAGGATTACTAACAGTCCCACCATCGTGAAGGTGCAAACAGAGGATTTGGCTGTCACAGACCGTCCGGACTTTGCCGAAATTGGGTCCACTTGACTTGAGTGTCACCCAAATATCAGTTCCATCAGCGTTTTAGACTCCCAGGTAGCAAGTACAGCTTGTCTGGCATATCTGAGAGAATGTCTGTGACAACCTCAAGGACCATCCACTTCCACAACAACAGATGATGGAATTTCGTTCGCATCTATCCTGCAACCATCCTCCTCAACTTAAATTTATGCCCCTTCATGTAATGTAGTCTATGCAAGAGGAAGAACACCATTCACATTCAGCTTACTCAGTCCATTCAAAGCCTTAAGGCTTTGAATGGATTGAGATCACCCTGCGAGTGCCTAGTCTACAGAAGCTGCAATTTGCAGGACTAAAGCCTTTCTAGGTAAGATCACCCTTTTGTTTCCTTCACTAATCTGGTTGCCCTTCTCTGCACCCATTCCAGTAGTTCTACAGCCTTCCTAAAGTGAGGAAGAGAGCAGTGCCCATTGATAACCTCTCTCTTCGACTTTACCATCCCTTTACACAGAGCACTAATTTACTCCAGTTTATACAGCACCCTCTTATGTGCAACAGTATCAAAACTTTCTTGAAATCCAAGTATATGATATAAAACTTTCTTGAAATCCAATGATATCAAAATGATTCTTTTGCACCCAGTTACTTGGACATTGCATCATACCAACCTATCGCATTGGTTAGACAAGCCCAGTCCTTAACACATCCAGGATTTGACTGCAGTGTATTTGCATTCCTATCCACATGGTCCTGCATTAATTCTTTAACCAGTGATTCTATTACTTTTCCGAGAACAGAAGTTAAGCTAACAGGTCTGTAATTACTCGTGTCACATTTTAATTGCCCTTTATGAACTGGGGTCACATTTGTATACCTCCAGTCCATGGGGACCTCCCCAGAATCCAAGGATGCTCTCATAATTATGGCTAAAGGCTTGCTCACCTCCTTTTCTGCCTCCCTTAATATGATTAGATCCCATCCAACCCAGGTGCCTTTTTTATGTTCAGCTTCAAACAGTTCATCTTCCACTTTTCAATATTCACAGTCATTTAGCTCCCCATTCAAGGGAAATTAACTTTGGCATCCCCTCCCCTAAAGAATTCCTCGTGTATGAATGTAGTTGCAAAATACCTATTCTATTTGTCAGCAACCTATGCAGGATCATCGACAGTTAACCCATTGACATCAAGAGGCCCAATGTGATTCAATCCCTTCCTTGTACTGTTAATATAAGCATAGAAGTCTTTCCTACTCCTCATTTCATTCTTTGCCAGAGACTTCTCATAATCTGCCTTAGCTTGCCTAACCTCCTTTGTTACTTGATTACAGACTAATTTATTTCTACTACAGGTTTCTGTATCACTTGGTAATTTATATGCATCCCATGCACTTTTTTTCTCTGCCACTTGTCTCAATAGTTCATCTAACATCCATTTAGGTCTATGCCTTGTATTTCTTAGTGATACGAAAAGCCTAGAAGCTTCTATGATTACTTCCCTGAATGCTTCCCATTTAGAATTTGCTGTTGGTAACATCATCAGTTAGTTCCAATGCATAGAATTTAAAACATCTCTGAGCCCGCTGTAATCATCCTTATGAAAGCAAAAGCCTTTCCTTTTCCTCTTGACAGTAGTCATGTCTTTAATTATATTCCACATTAGTTCACTGTGATTGCTGCGACCTAGTGGTTGTTTTTACATGTGGATTCTTAATGCATGTAGAATCACTGCGGATAACCAAATCAAGAGTATTGCTTCCTCTTGTTACCTCTAAAGAACCAGAACCAACTTACGTAATACTCAACTTACACAAATTCGACTTTATGTAAGATTTTCCAGTTCGGTGCAAACTGAAAAAAATATGGAAACGTACTTTGCATCTGCAGAGATAAATGGAGGTATTGTGAAAATATCATAATTTGAACCCAAAACACTTTTTTTTCTTTTTTTTTTCTTTTTTTTTTTTTTTTGAAAAAGACGAATCATATGAAGAGGTTACAGATAAGATTGTAAAGGTTCTAGAACTACCTCAGTTGGAGGGTGATGCCAAAGACATGGAGGAGTTAATACAGGAAGAAGAGAAGAAATTATCTAACAAAGAACTTATTGACTTTCAGGCAGAGATAGTGAAAGAAGAAAATGTTGATGAAGCTGAAGATGAGCCAAATGAGGAGCAGAGACGTTTCATCACCATAGAGATGGCAGTGGCATTTTGTGAAATTGCATCAGCAATGGCAAGGTTTGAGAAGATGGATCCTGACAGCGGATGATTCTTAAAAGGTAACAGAGGGGTGAATGGTATGCCTACTAGATACAAAGAAATCTACGATGAAAACAAAAACGCCACTGTCCAGTCATCCATTAATATGTTCTTAAGTAAGATTGAGCAGCCAACCCCTTCTAAATCTCCACAGCCCTCAACCTCTGCAGTGGCATACTTATCAACTGAAGACATCGTTTCTGGCAACGATGCTCAAGAGGTAAAACTTAATGGCGTTATGCATGTCTCCTCTCTTTTTTGTCATTTTATAATTTTGAAATTGTCTTAAATTGCACACTTTTGTGATTTTTCCTGCGCATGAGATAAAAAATTGAATAAATACAATAAATAATACTATTCATATGTTCGTCGAACACTTCTTTTTTGATTCAATCACTTCGGCGAGCACAGTTGCTTGCACCTTCACGATGGTGGGACTGTTAGTAATCCTGGGTATAACCTCCATGCACAAGTACATTGTGGGTGACCCCCCAGGTGTGAAACAATGTAAGCAGGGGTCGAGTTGTGGCGCCCAAACCACATAGAGGAATGCCGCCCCTCTATGTTACCAGGCAGTACTAGGTGGTAGATGACTCATCAACCGGTGCAATACCACCACTTTGCTTGCTGGAGGCTTGAAGTGGTGAAACCCATGTTTTGTCTCTAGGGCTAAGTTCCGGTCAACCCTTCGCTACTCTTCCATCATGCAGAATGATTGATGACTTTTCAGGTTATGATGAACATCGTGGCGAGATCCAATATTCCTTCTATTTCGAGGGTAGAGCTCTAAAACAGTGTTCGCAGGCCGGCCGCTAGTTAGTACACCGGACCGAACCTATTGGTAACTCTCTAGGAGGCTTCCGGATCAGCTAGTGTATAATCTTGCTACCTCTCCGTAGCCGAGTGGGCAGGAGCGGGAGTGCAGTAGCACACGCTCTTTTTGTAGACCGGGGTTCAAGCCCCTGACTGCTGAATACGGTCGATCTGCCAACCCCCACTGGACCAGCGTGGCAGATTATGGTCCATTTCCCTCAGCATGAATTGTTGAGGAGGCTTCCATCCTGCAGTGGGTTGATAATGGCTGCACTTTACTTTTTTACTTTTTACCTCTACTCTGCCAGATAGTGCCTGGAGGGAGTCCGAGTAGTGTGAATGCGGGGAGCATTGTCAAGGCCACGTTATGTCAAGGATCTGGGTATATTCTTACCATGTGTACACCATATGCAAAAATTTCATTACTTCATCCAGCATGTCCCACCCACTTTTTCTTACTATTCAATACAACACCATGAATTAATTAATTGTGAAACTAATAGAGCAAGCTTATCTGCGAAAAGATCTAAACCTCCCAAGCACTTCCTAATTAATTTCACAAATATACGTGGTCTCAATTCTAATTTCAACAATGTCCATTTCCTACTTGCAGTCTGCCAAACCCCATGTACTTTTTCTGACAGAATCTCAGTTATCAGTTGATTCAACTACTGCTCATCTCAGATGCCCAAATTATTTGCTGTATGTGATTCCTTTAGCCTCAAAGGTGGTACTTGTGCATATGTCCGTTCTGATATTCCCTGTCAGAGACTTGACAATTTGGAATCTCCTCTCTTTGATCTTCTCTGGCTTAAAATCTCTCTACCTCATTGTGTCAAATTCATCTGTTGTCTCTACCGTTCTCCCAACTCCACTAATCACTTGGAGCTCTTTGACTTCCTCTCTTTGCAACTTGACTTTCTCCAGTCCAACTTTCCTAACAGTGAGGTAATTTTCCTTGGTGATTTTAATGTTCACAACTCCAGCTGACTTCCGTTTTCTAGTCACACTGACCCAGCTGGTCGAGATGCTGAGGCTTTTGAAATTACTAATGACCTTGCACAGATTGTTCATTTACCTACAAGAATACCGGACAATCCTAATCCTACAGCCAATATGCTTGATATTTTTCTCACAAACAACCCTTTCAAGTACACGGTCGAAGTGAGAGGTCCTTTAGGCACTTCAGATCACAACTTGGTGTTTGTCTCTTCTCCAATGGAACCTTTATCTCATGGCTATTCCCAACCTCCTGTTGTTTGGCATTACAAGAAAGCAAAATGGGATGACCTGCCAGACTTCTTTTCCTTGGTCGGATTACTGTTTCAAAACTTCTGATGTCAATGTTCGCTCAGATCGTGTCAGTGAAATTATTCTTGCAGGAATGGAATCCTTTACCCCACACTCCACTTTAAAATCTTGTCCTTTATCTAAACCTTGGTTTTCCAATAAATGTTCTAAGGCTGTTCAAGAGAAGAATGTTGCATATCGTAATTGGCTTGTTTCTAATTCTTCAGTTTCATTTTCTGCATACACCAAAGCTCGCAACAATTGTAAAGCAGTTATTAATCAGTCCAAACTAGAGTTTGAACAGGCTAAGAGTAGAAAAGTTACTTCTTGCCCTAATGGTAGCCGAGCATTCTGGTCTCTTGCCAAAGCTATTGGCCACAACTTTTTCCAATCTCTGCTCCCACCTCTCTCCAAACCAGATGGTTCTGTTGTCACTTCAGCCAAGAATAAAGCTGAACTGCTAGCATCCCATTTTTCTTCCAACTCGTGTATTAATGATCTTGGTAAACCACCTGCCACCATTCCCAACACGCTCCATTCAATGCCTCCTGTGGTCTTCTGTCCAAAGGATGTCAGAAGGATTTTAACGAATCTTGATGCTAAGAAACTCCAGGTCCCAATGGTATTTCTACACTTGTTCTCAAAACCTGTGCTCCTGAACTTACTCCTATTCTTTGCCGCCTTTTTTCACTTTCTTATTCCAAAGGTGTTTTTCCTTCTGCTTGGAAATTTTCTCATATCCAGCCAGTTCCTAAACAGGGTGACAAATCCCTCCCATCCAATTATTGTCCCATTGCAATTACTTCTACTCTTTCTAAAGTAATGGAGAAATCAATTAACCGCCAACTCTTAAACTACCTAGAAACCTTCCGTCTGATCAACGATCGCCAGTATGGATTCCGCCAGTGTCGATCCACTGGTGATATTCTGGCTTATGTTGCCCATTTATGGACTAATTCAATGGAAAGGTTCAGTGAAACACAAGTAGTTGCTGACATCTCAAAGGCTTTCGATCATGTTTGGCATAAAGGTCTTCTTAACAAGCTTCCATCTTATGGTTTGCCAACTGTTTTTAGTAATTGGTTATTCAGTTTTCTCTCTGATCGCTCATTGAGAGTAATGGTATATGGCTCTCTGTCTTCTAACTTCTCCACTAATGCCGGTGTCCTCCCCAAGGTCTTTCCCCCACTCTTTTCCTCTTGTATATTAATGACCTTCTTCCATTTACTGGAAATCCTATCCATAGTTTTGCTGATGATAGCACATTGCATTCCACTTTCCATTTTGAGAAACCTTGTCCTGCTCAATCTGCTTCAACTTCTCAAAAATCTGCTACCAATTCCTTAAATTTCGATTTTCAGGTAATTCTCCAGTGGGGCGCAGACAACTTAGTTGATTTCAAACCTTCTAAAACTCAGTCTTGTCTTATATCTCACAAAAAGGATTCTTCTGCTCCTATGCT
This sequence comes from Mastigoproctus giganteus, assembly GCF_048544385.1. Classification (NCBI taxonomy): domain Eukaryota; kingdom Metazoa; phylum Arthropoda; class Arachnida; order Uropygi; family Thelyphonidae; genus Mastigoproctus; species Mastigoproctus giganteus. The sequence goes on from NC_143580.1 coordinate 173,665,603, forward strand.
TATCTTTAGTGACACCCGATTCCTAGGCAAAATGATATATCTCTTTTGGGGATTACCCTGACTTCTAATCTCTCTTGGCACAAGCACATTACAAATATTGCTTCCTCTGCATCTAAAAAACGTGGCTTTCGCTCTTGGCGTTACTTTTCTTCCAAACAGCTGCTCACTCTGTATAAATCGCAAATTCGCTCTGCCATGGAATATTGTTCCCACATCTGGGATGGTGCCCCCAAAACCTCTCTCAGGCTTCTTGATTCCATTCAGAAAAGGGCAGTTAGGCTAATTAATGATTCGTCTTTAACAAAGTCTCTCCACTCGCTGTCTCATAGACGTACTGTTTCTGCTGCATGCCTCTTCTACAGATACTTCCATGGGCACTGTTCTTCTGAATTGGCTGCTATAATTTCCGCTCTCTCTTTCAAAACAGTCCGAACACGTGCCACCACCAGCCAACATCCATTTACTATCCAACTTCAAACTCACAGAACCAACTTTTCATTTTCCTCGTTTATTCATTCAACAGCCGTTTTCTGGAACAACCTTCCTTCATATGTATTTCCTGAAAATTACAATCTACAGAAGTTCAAGTCCAATGTACAAATATCTTCTTTCGTCTTCTCAACCGCCAACCCAAGCACGGTACTAAGTACTATAGGTTCTAATGCCTCTCGTGTTTGGGGTTTACAAAAAAAAAAAAAAAAGTTGCGAGTGCTACACAAGCATGGAGAGAATTGCGTAGTGTTCTGCCAAACACAACACTTACATAAGTTGGGGAGTTGCTGTATTATGGAATAATTAGTAATATTTTTGGTTTTAATTATTAATTTGATTTATTATGGGTTAAAAAAAAGAATTATGATTTCTTTTATGTAGCACGTGGTGTGACTAATTCTTTGATTTAGCACTAGGTGCTAGATTCTCAGGTTTAAATATTTATGTACATTCATGTTGGTTAGTTTTCTATAATTTGTGTTAGCATCAAGTCAGTGCTAGATTAAGAGTGGCATTTAAATCTAAAATTGCATACCATCTATTTCATGGCACATTAATAGTTAGACCTTTTCATGTTCTGCTTCAATATGGTAGCTAAAGCAGATCCTGCAAAATGTATATGCTCAGTGGAGCCAAATTTCTACAAACCAATTTTAGAGTGGTTTTAAACTACCAAGTGATAATAGTGAACAGAAACGTTAGATTGTGCAAAAAATTTGCAAAAACTCTTACAAAGTTGTTTGCAAATTCTGGAATTTTGATATTAATCTCAATTTTTTACGTGTAATATAAATGTCTTTCTTTGAAGAAGTGAATAATTTCTTGTACTTGAACAGCAGGATAAATATTTTTTTTTATTTCTTTTAGAGTACTTTGTGATTAGTTTTTTTTATAAGCAAAGGAAGTATAATTGTTTTTAATATCCAAGTATTATGGTTTATTTTTTGTTTTATATCAGACATGAACTCTTTACATGGCATCATGAATAAGTTTACTTTTCATAATATGTACCCATCTTTTCCTTTTACCATAAAAATAGGGGGAGAAAATGGTGCCTCTTAGAAGTCATGTTCCTGAAATCACAAATTAGTGGTTACAAAGTTTAAAACTACACCTTTATTACAAATCTATAACATCAAGAAATTGAAAACTACTGAGATATATACAGAATTGCCTCACTTTTGAGCTAATTAATCATGGATCGGTTGTTCATTTCATCTAAAGAATTTGATATCCTTGTTTTAAACTTTATTTCCCATCAGTCGAAACAGTTGTAAATAAAATTGTGTTCAGAGTTCAATAAAATAAAACGGAAAACCGTATTGAAATAAAATAAAAATTATTATGTTATGACTTGATAAATAAAATTTTATGATGCTTAAAACAATAAAAACAAATCAATTAAAAAAAAGCACAGGAAGAATTAACCAGAACTACAAACCCCTTTCTACCGAGTAGTACTGTTCATAGTCCTGTGAATATCCATTTATGTCCCACACTCTCCGGTGTTCTTAATGTCTCCAGTGGACAGTTGCATACATGTTGAAGACTGCTGATTTAGATGGAGGTGAATATAAATTAGTAAAATATTCATCATGTGTTTTCTTTTTAAAATCTTGTATGAAATTAAATCTTGTAGTGAAATTAAATTGTGCTACCTTTAATTGTTTACAACTTCTTTTTTTAGAGGCACTTCAAGAAGGTATGGATGGACTAATTGAACTACCTCAGAAACTTGGAAACGTTGTAATAAATGAAATAACTTCTCAGTGTTCTCATCATCTGAAATTAGTAACCGATATTCCTCGCCTCTACAGGAAGACAAATCGAGATGTAAGCTCAAATCAGTTTTGATGTTGACTTTTTTGAGTATTACATAAAGTTTAATAATTTAATCTTTTTATTTATTATTTCAATAGTATGAGGGAGTAATTGAATGGTAACCATTGCATAAATGGTTACCATTCAATTGTAATACTTAAAATGTTACAGAATTAAAATGTATATGCTACAACTCTGAATTCAGATGCTGCATGCATATAAAGAAAATTTAGATATTACATATACATTTAATTTTTGTTGAGAGGGATGAACTACAAATAAGACATAGTGGCCACCATGTAGCTCACTGCAAAGTGTTTTATATACTCTACTTTTAACAATCTAGTAGGTGCATTCCTAAAAATCACATTGACCGTCACATCTGAGTCATCCATGATACAATGGAAATGTTTGTAATAAAAGCAATCATTACTTCGCAAGTATATAAGATGAAATAATGTATATTTATAATTATTACTTTAATTAATTAATTTTTATAAATTAACATCAAAAGAATTAATAATCATCACAACAGCTAGATATTTTTCTAATATCTAGCTGTATGCATTTTCATATAAATGCATACAGAAATACCCCGTGGAATATCTTTTAATATGTGCATAATATTAGTATTAATAGTGGCAAATGATGCAAGAAAGCAAGCTTATACAGCATCAGCTGGAAAAAAAAAAAAATATATATATATATATATATATATATATTTCACCTATCCATCCCCTCCAATAGATTTTCTAGTTCTTCCTTGAATTTATTCAAACTATCCCCTTGCACAACAAGAGATAGAGTTTCAGCAATCAACTACCCACTGGCAAAAGGTAAACTTTTGCACATCTATTCTGCAGTCATCCTTCCTTAATTTGAATTTATGCCTTTGAGTTTGCTCAAGACATTTAAAAAACCTTAAATACCCAAATCAGATCATTTTGCAGATCCCTAGTCTCCAGACACTGCAATTTGCAGAACTGAAACCTCTCTTGGTAAGAGTGCCCCTTTGTTTCTCCTCACCAATCTCATTTCCTTTCTCTACTCATTCGAGCAGCCCTACATCCTTCTTTAAATGAAGCCTCTGGACTTCTGTGCAGTGCTCAAGATGTGGCCTGATCGTTTCTGTATGCCAGCATTTCCCAAACTTTTTTAGTCTCACAACATATTCACGGAACACTTACAAAACACAAATTTAGCGGGAGCCAAAGTACTGTTTGCTAATTAATTATATATGATGCACTGTGCATCAGGAGCATCTTTATTTCCAACACATGTAAAGCCGAAATTGAAATAACTGTCATAATTTCGTTTTGGTTTTTTGTTGGTTGGTTCCTGTTTTTTCACTTCGGATTTTTAGGGAACAAAAGGCTGCGCTTGTTCATCATCACTTTTAAGTGTGACAATGTTGTGTTCGTTTTCATTAACCACAGTTGCACCACTGGAAGTACTTTTCTTCTCGTTTTAAAGTTCCTTTTTTCAACCACAAATCCACGGTCATTTATTTTAATAATAATATTTTGAAATACTAATAATTTTCAAAACAAAATTATACAAGTGAGTTTAGTTATGATATCAGTTCACTTCCTGCTCCTCTCCTTCAACCCGTGTACTTCAGGTTAAATTGCATGCGAATGGCATATTAGATCACTACATTGCTACTTTTTCATAGATGTCATTATCTCCATGGAAAAGCCCACCAAAAGAGTGTTCTGGGTCTATTTGATTATTAGTCTATGCCAGTAAATTAATAACTGAAAAAAAATTGTTAAATATTTTAATGATACAAAAGTGGTGTACCCTACAAATAGGTGGGCGCCTCCGTAGCCAGGTGGGAAGGAGCAGCAGTGCATAGCACATGCATCTTGATTAGACCAGGGTTCAAGCCCGTCACCACCAAATACAGAGGATGCGGAAAGGTCAAGGAATGACCACCATATCTCGGAGCAATATGGCCTTAGCTCCAAATAACAAAAACAACCCTACAAATAGGCAAAATTTATTATTATATTTTTTTAATTATTAATTACGATTTTTCATGGAACACAGTTTGGGAAACATGTCTTATGCAATATACTAATTCATTCCTTATTCCTGCTAGCAAAATTCCTCTGTGTCATTGACAAAGATGTCCTGGCAGCCTCTCTGTACTGCTCAGAGAACTTCATATCAGACTACATAATTACCCCTAGGTCCTTTTTATTTTCCACTACTATGAATGTAGTACCACACAGTTGATATGTTTCTCTGACATTACTGCTACCCATACGCAGTACCTTGCATTTATCAGTGTTAAATTTTAATTGCCATTTCTCGGTCCATCTGCCTAATTTTGCTAGATCTAATTGCAGCAGTATACTTTCATTCTGTCCTTAATCACCCTTCCAACCTTTGTGTCATCTGCAGACTTAGACATTAAGCCTGACATATCAATATCATTAACATGTTGACTGCCAAGCTATTTTTAAGAAAAAATTCCGCTTGGGGCCCAAAATATGATTAGTAAGTCTAAAATAAATATTTTAATTTCAACCAAGCATGTCCCAGAAATTGTTGATGAACCTTCCACCAGTAACGGAAGACAAAAAGAAGCCAAACAAAAATCACTTCCTTTCTAGCATATAATAAAGGAAAAGTAGGCACTGAACTGTCAGACCAAATGAGTTCATAAACCGCAACACTAAGAAAGGGGATAAAGTGGTAGTAGAATGTGTTTTCAGGTATGCAAAATTGAAAGAGTCTGAAGAAAGATCTTCTGCTAGAAAGGAGGGGAAAAGAGTTTGTACTTATTGCCCAGACTGTAATCATCAGCCTTTCATGTGTTTAGAGTGTTTTGGTCAATACCACAAATGTACATAATTTTCTAATTGTAAAATTCATAAAATAAATAATCAGCAGTTACACTCTTATTTTTCTCATAGTGCTATGCAAATTTCATCAGTTGTCTCACCAGGGGCCATACTTTTAAAAAAATATAATGTAAATTCCCATAATCGTCAGTGCTATACAGCTGATGCAACTCCAACTGAAACAGAGGGTGTTGACTTTATATGTCCAATGCGGCTCCTAAAACACCTAATGGTGTTTTAGGCACCTCGTTGACATATATAGTTCGACATATGTGGCTGACGTGGAAGTCAAGGTGTTAATAAATATAGAAAACAATAATGGGCCCAGCACTGAACCCTGTGGAATTCCACTAATAACATTAGTCCACAAAGAGCAGTATTCATTGATAACCACTCTGTCTTCTCCCATTCAACCATCTCTTTATCCATAGCTGTAACTTTCCTTAATGCGACACTGCTCCAATTTCTACAGCAGTCTTTTATTTGCAATAGTATCAAAAGCATTCCTGAAATCCAATCTGTGTTATCAAAATTATTTTTTGTATCCAATTCTTTTGTCACTACATCATGGTACCCAATCAAATGGGTCAGACAAAATTTCAGCTATACAAACCCATGCTGTGATTGAAATAACTGCATTCTTGTCTAGGTGATCGTGCAGTGCTTCTTTAACCAGTGATCCCCTGTAACAGAAGTTAAGTTAATAGATTTCTAATTACTCATGTCACCTTTTGACACCTCTTTGTGAATTAGAGGTATATTTGAACATTTTCAGTACATGCCCCCCCCCGAATCTGAAGATGCTCATAATTATGGCTAAGGGTTTGCTTACCTTACCTCTTTTGCTGCCTCTTTTAATATAATTGGATAGATCCCATTCAAAACCCAGCTGCCTCTTCTATATTTATCTTCAGTGGTTTCTCATCCACTTTCCTCTCAGTTGTCACAAAATCTGAATATTCACAATATCTGAATAAATATCACAGGCTGGATATTTACAGTTAAACCATAAACATTCAGCCTGTCAGCAATCTGAGCAGGATCATCCACAGTTAAACCATAAATATCAAGTGGACCAATGTAATTCAGCCCATTCCTTCTATTGTATATAAAAGTAAAGAATTCTTTCCTGCTTATCTTGGAATTCTTTTCTAGAGACTTCTCATAATCTGCCTTGGCTTGCCTAATCTCCCTTGTGATTAGACTAATTTATATCTACCATAAGCTTCAGTATTAACTGATAATTTATACACATCCTATGTATTTTTTTTTCTCTGTCACATGTCTCAATAGTTCATCCAACATCCATTTACTTTTAAGCCTTGAACTGTATTTCTTAGATGGTATGAAAAGCTTAGTAGCTTCTATGATTATTTCTGCAAAAGCTTCCCATTTAGAATTTGCTGTTGGTAACATCATTAGTTGCTCCCACTGTATAGAATTTAAACCTGTCTGAAGCCACTGTAGTCTCCTTTACAAAGCAAAAACCCTTTCCTTTACATTTGATGGTAGTTAAATAATTAAGTAAATCCGACATCAGTACACTATGATCACTGCCACCTAGTAGTTCTTTTATCTGTAGATTCTTAATACATGAAGAAACTCTGCTGATAATCAGATCAAGAGTATTGCTCTCTCTCCTGTTGTCTCTCTAACAAGCTGTTGTAGAAAACAGCTATCCTTTAAATATATAAAACTCTTACCAGTGTAAGAGTAATAGTATTTGCTGTATAGGCTAAGGAAGCCAGACTGTTTGGGGTTCACATAAAAAAAAAAAAAAAAAAAAGACTTCTGTTGCATTGGCAAAAAAAAAAAGTAGGTAAGAAAATACAAATTATGTACTTTCCTCCTCACATAGAT